>NC_077229.1:514490111-514505111 GCF_027887165.1 Monodelphis domestica
GGAGCAATGGTTATATAGAGAACCACTCTTTTAGCAGCCAGCTAACTTTCATAGCCTGAATGCTTCCACCACAAATTTCCCAAGGTAACTACCAAGAAAATCATTGACATTCATTTTGGGATAATTGATGCCAAAACTGTCAGCACCTGTTCAATATCAACTGTTGCCAAACACAGGAACAAAATCCAGAAATACACATTATTTTTACACCCTTACTTCCCTACTCTACTACATAAATCCTGGAGGAAATCTTTATTTTAAATTAGAATGTAAGTTTTTCTTTTATCATCTTTCCACTCCTCTGTTTATGTCCTCTTGACCTGTACTGGTAGTTGATTTCATTGCAATTTGACTGAATTTGGGGCAGCCGAGTGGCTCAGTGAATTAAAAGCCAGATCCAGAGATAGAAGGTCCTGGGTTCAAATCTGACCTCAGATACTTTCTAGCAGCTGTGTGACCCTGAGCAAGTCACTTAACCCCCATTGCCTAGCTCTTACTGCTCTTCTGCCTTGGAACCAATACACAGATTCTAAAATGCAAGGGAAGGTTTTTTTTTTTTTTAAATGATTGAATTTGATCACACAGTTAAGTCTGGATTTAACTTGGCTCTGGCCATTAGGCATTCCTCTTCTATTCATAGAACTGCAGTCATGCTTATCTTAAGTACACATGAAAGAAGGTAGCCAGCTTTTCCCGGTCTCCCTCCCCTCAGAAATGTTTGGCATTTACAGCAGTGATATAGCAAATCTGTGGAATGCAATAAACCAGCTGTTGGACGCAACCTTCGTAAAACAAGAAATGTGCAATTTTCCCCAACATCTTCACCGTTGTCCTTTTGGACGAGCTAACTGGTTAAGAGAGGGCAAGCTGTAATATGAGGACAGGCTGGCGTGCCGTGCAAGCACAGCGGCATTTGTGACGCGTAACTAGCTTGTTTTTTATTTCTTTGTGGTGTTGTTGTTCCCAACTGTCTTTAGAATATTTAAAGACATCGGATTATACGGAGAGAATGAATAAGCCATTTTCTGACTATGTTTCCCGGTCTCGTAATTGTCCTTTTAGCCAAGGCTTTTACAAAGTGATTTCCTAACAGTATTTTGACCTGTAAAACACTTATGAGAGTCATAACAAATGTGTGTTCTGATAAGTGAACAAAGTCCACAGATTGCATCACAACTGGAATTTGGTTGGTATGTCTATATGTAGATACAGAATCATTCCAGACTTATACGTTGTTTCTCTATTGCAGAAACAAAAATGTTTCACAAGACTCATAGATTTGGAGTGAGAAGGGACTGCAGGGGCCCTTTAATCCAGTTTAGAAATTTAATCTTAAACTTCTTCATTTTGTAGATAAGAAAACTAAGACCCAGAGAGGTGAAATTAATTGCTCAAGGTCACACAGATGGCAAAGCTGGGATTTGAACCCAGGCTTCTGACTCCAGTTTCTGTGCTCTTGCCGTTATCTCTAACCTCCTCTACCAGACTCTTCCTCAGATATTTCTTGGCTGTATGACTTTGGCCAAGTCACTTTCCCCAAAAGTCTAACCCTTAACCACTCTTTTGCCTTGGAACTTGCTTTTTTTTTTTAATCCTTACCTTCCATCTTAGAAGTAATGCTGTGCATTGGTTCTAAGGCAGAAGAGTTGTAATGACTAGGCAATAGGGGTTAGGTGACTTATCCAGGGTCACACAGCTAAGAAGTGTCTGAGACCACATTTGAACCCAGGACCTCCCACCTCTAGGCCTGGCTCTCAATCCACTCAGCTACCTAGCTACACCACCACCACCACCACCTTGGAACTTACTTTTTTTTTTAACATTTTAAAATCTATTTTTATTTCTAATCATAGAAATGATCAAATTTGGTATATAATTACTACATGCATACAGTAAATAATCCTCCAAATTTGTTATGCCTTTGATTATGTCTCAACATTGGAACTTTCTGATAAAACTACATTGAAGAAAGAAATTAAAGTAGCAGAAGCGCTCTATTTTGCAGAGATGCCAACTCTTTCTCAAAAGAAAATTGTCATGTTAATTCCTTTCCTTAGTATAATCATTGTAGTTGGTTATTACCAATTTGGTTCTGCTGTGCCTTCTTGAGGCAGTCAGCACACCTGTTTTGTATTTTAACAATATCAGAAGACTTATCTCAAATTGGCATAAGTTTTCAGCTGCATAAACTGCATAGCTTTGCACAGTAGGCAAATCACTGACCATTTTCCCCTAAGAGAGAGAATGAACAATAAAACTCAGCGTACCAAGAAATATATTCAAATCCATTTTTTAATCCCCACCGTAAATGCAGCCAGTGGGGCCACATGCATGCCTGCTCTCATTACGGAGCTGTCAGACCCACGTGAAGGCTCGTACTATCTTATTCACAGCAGCAGGCAGCAATTCAGTTAACCCTTCCGCGATCTTTCGCTTCCACCACCAAAATGCCGTCATGGCAGAAAAGAGCTGAGAGGTCTTTGGTTTCAATGCCATCCGGGAGCTTGTATTGCCGGGTAAAGCTCCTCGAGACAAAGCCATGCTCGTCCATCCTGGTGCCATGCTGAGCCTTGATCAGGAGCCAGCCTTCAAAAATCTGGATGATAACATCCTCAGGGAGAAACTGTACCACATCCAGCAGGATCTGAAAAGGAGGCTTACTGTCTGGCACTGGTTGTTTCTCCTCCGCTTCTGTGGTCAGTGGTGCATTCTGGGCTGACCTGACCTTCCTCCTGTCGACTGTGGTTGGCCCTGGTAGCGCATACAGAGCATGATCCAGCCTGCAGTCTTCCAGGCCTCGAGCTTCAAATTCCTCCTGGTAGCGTACTGGAGTTTCTATAGGGTGCCTTATAACGATTCTTTCCATGATGAGGCCAAAAAGAGCTCCCAACAGCTTGTCTCAGAGCAGGTCCGGGAATGATCGCGTCCCAGTGTCCGCAGACTGGCTTTCCAGTTGAACTTCACCACTCAATTGAGACTGAATCACACAGCAAAACACTCTTCAGCTTTTCACAAACACCGACAATAAGCCACTATTTATAGACCATGCTTTAATAGACTCCCAGCATCTGCTACCACAGTAAAAATAACCGTAATCGTTACATGCTCCGTTATTTTTGGCAAAGTTTTTCTCTTTATTATGAAGGAAAATGAGTTTCCCCAAAATGTGTATTTGCATGTAAATGTTTATAAAAGTCTTTAACCAAAGAGAAAGGACTTTCTGTAATTGAGTACTGTCAATTCTGTGCATCTGATTAACTGTCCTGATAAAACTCTTTGTTGCTTGAAAAGGTCTGGAAGATTAAAAAGGCATATGACTTTCTCAAAAAATCTAAGTCCCTTAAAAATGGAAACAAGTGCTACCCTCCATTAGTAGGGTTTCCCCCAAAACCCAAATGCAAAGTTAGGGTTGAGGTAATCAGTAAAATCAATCCATAAACATTACCGTGGACTTAACATGGTGCCATCAATTATGCTTGATACTAATAAGGCAAAGGCAAAAATGAAAAAAATCCCTGCCAAAGGGAATTTCCATTTTATTTGGGGAGACTACAGTTATAAAATGCTGGACTTGAAGTCCTGGATTTGAAGCCCACCAAAGACACATCAGGTCTTAAAGCCTCTACTTTCTCATGAGGTAAAGTGAGGACAATAATTCATCATATTTCCTAAGATATTAAAGATCACTCTTCAGAGAAGGGTTTGTTAATATTGTCCATGTCTCTCAGACCAAATAAGCTCACATTTGCCTCTGCCATGTTTCTTCCTTTGCCATAGTGGAGAGGGTCAGGAGATATAAAAGTCCTTTCTCTCCCAGGACCCCCCAGAATGAAGGTCTGTTCTGCTGCACTTGAGCCTGGAAGTCCAAAGAAAAGAATGAGAGAAAATTGTGCCTAGCTCACTTTGATAAATCATAGAAGACAGTCCCATGTACACCCATCACTGACTTTCAATTGTCAATCATCTTGAAGGCAATCCCCGGAACTGAGATCCAATCATAGGAATGCCCTCCTCTCAATATATCAGTGAGCATGAGAAGTCCCCTTCAGATACCCCCAGACAAAGGTCAGTGCCTTGCAATCCTTCCTTTCTTTCCTTACTTGAAAAAGTTGAAAAATAAGAGGAAGGAAATAAAGCATCTAGATGGCACCTATTGTAGTACTTCTATAAACATTATCTTACTTGATCATCACAGGCTTATAACAAACCTATGAAGTAGACGCTATTATTATCCCCATTTTACAATTGAGGAAACAGAGGCAAACCGAGGTTAAATAACTTCCTCAGAGTCACACAGTAAATGTCTGACATATAGATTCATGTCTTCCTGATTTCAGATCCAAAATTCTTTCTGGACTTCTTCTCTCCTCTTTTGGTTTAGATTTGTGATTTCATCTGTGTAGGAAAAGTTAGGGGCCACACACTGATCAACAACACTTCAGAGACTTTAATTTTTTTAAATTTTTTCTTTTTTTATTTTAATAACAAGTTTCTACATAAGTTTTCCAAAATTATATTATCAAAATTGTCTCCTTTCCTTCTTCCTTTCCCTCTCCCAGAGCTGACAAGCAATTCAGTCTGGATTATATACATGTATTGTATTAGAGGTATTGTTTACTTGTGTTAGAGGGGTTCAGTCTTTCAGTATACAAAGGGGGAAAGAGTAGAGAACCTCCCTTCTTGAAGTGGGGTGCAGGGGAGATAGATGATGTTTAAGGTTGGCTGAGAGAGAGGAGAGGGGGTTTGAAGATTTTTCCCCTTCTGCCTTCCCTTCTTAGCTAAGGCTAATCTCCCAGATTCCCTCTTGTCCTTCTTGTCCCCCCTCTACTACTTGAGATCAAAGGGTCTCCCATTGATCTGTTCACTCACACACAGCTTGGGGAAAAGATAACTATTTTAATGTCAACTTAACTCAATCAGGATAATACAAAGGAAAACCTGGCAGGGAAAGAATGGGAAAGGAAGGTGGGGGAAAGGGGGTCCCTGATTCTATTTAAAACCCTTTTCCCTCACTCCTTGAGTCTGGGGGAAACTCGGGCCTTGACAGCCTGAGTCCCATGAGAGAAAGTCAGGTTGACTCACCCTAGGTTTGGCCCCTTGGTCACAGTTCAGACTCAGGGCAACAGAAGCTGAAGTCAGACAGATTTAAAATGACTTTCTCAGGTTTCCTTTTCAATAGTCTTTTCAACTGGGAAATGTTGGTGGGGGGAAAGATTTCCAGTCACCAGTAGGAAAGGTGGGTAACGTTCAGGAGAAAGTCTTTTTCCACCTTCTCTCTTTGGCTTCTCAAGACTGAGAGAGCAACTCCTCTCCCAGCCAGAGTCTTCTCCTCCTCAAGATTCCAATCCCTTGGGGCCCCACCCCTTGAGGTGATCAGTTTCACACACTCTTCAGCCTGGCACTTTTTCTTTAGTGCCAGCCTCTGTCACAGTATTATCATGTAAAACATGTTTTCATATTATTCATTTTTGTAGGTGAATCATCTTACAAAACCAAAACCCCCAAACATATACCCAAATAAACAAGTGATAAAGCATATGTTTTCATCTGCATTCCTCCTCCAACAATTCTTTCTCTGGAGGTGGATAGCATTCTTTTTCATATCCAGAGACTTATAATTTTAGCTAGTTCCCCGACCCTTGAGGTGGTTCCACAACTTGCCCAGGCTCACACATGTAGGTCAGAGGCAGGAGCTGAACTCTTCTCTTTGAGGGGAAGGCGACCATCTATCTGCTAAGCGTCACTGCTGCTTCTTCCTTCTCAAATATGGAAGGTAAAACACCAGCTCATGTTTGTAAAATGCTTTGAGTCCTATAGCATGAAACTGTTCATTTCAGACTTTCACATTTCCCTTTATCCCCCTCTTCTCCCCTCCCCCCTCCAAAAACAAACAAACAAACAAATAGAATAAAACTCTGAAAAAAAAAACAAACAGTTTAACTCTCTGGTCTAGGCAAAAGGTAGCCCCTTTCCATGAGAATCATGCTGGGACACAACTGCCCTCTTGTGGGCAAAGGTGGGATCTTGCTCAAAGGCCTCTGCTTCTGACTTTTTCCTTTTAATTTAATTATTCCTTTTATTGCCTGCCTGTTGGTGAAGTTCATGTCTAGTTCAGTTTTTCATTTTATATCTTCATCTTTCAGAATCACTCCTGTTTTGCATGCATAGGTGATGGCCTTTATTCTAGTGCCTTCCTTCTGTTGACAGTCTCCAATTTTTCCCACCTACAGCTTGTTTGTACCTAGTTTGTTTTTTGCTTTTGGTTTCCCTCACTATACTATGAGCTCCTTGAGAACAGTGACTGGGTTTTGTCTTTCTTTGAATCTCCAGCACTTGGTACAATGCCTGGAACCTACTAGGTGTTTAATAGATGTTTATTGACTAACTTCAGGAGGAAAAAAATTGTACTAAATGTTTAATTTTTAATTTTTATAAATGCTAATATTCTTTGCTGTGGAGACCAGTTGCCATTCTTTTTGTGTGTATGTGTGGAGAATTCTTTTTTTAAAAATTTATTTAATTAGAAGATTTAGAATATTTTCCCATGGTTTCACAAGTCATTTTCTTTCACTCTCCTCCCTCCCACCCCCTTCCCATATCTGATACACAATTCCATTGGGTTTAACATGTGTCATTGATCAAGACCTATTTCCATATTATTAATATTTGCACCAGAGTTATTTTTGAGACTCTACTTTCCCAGTCATAGTCCCACTAACCCATGTGATCAAGCAATTTTTCCTCTGTGTTTCTTTTCCCACAGTTTTTCCTCTGGATGTAAATAGTGTTTTTTCTTGTAGATCCCTCCAAGTTGATCAGAATCACTGCATTACCACTAATGGAGAAGTCCATTACATTCGATTGTACCACAGTGTATCCATCTCTGTACAATGTTCTCCTGGTTCTGCTCCTTTCACTCTGCATCAATTCCTGGAGGTCGTTCCAGTTCCCATGGAATTCCTCCAGTTTATTATTATCCTTTGAGCACAATAGTATTCCATCACCAACATATACCACAATTTGTTCAGCCATTCCCCAATTGAAGGGCAGCCCCTCGTTTTCCAATTTTTTGCCACCACAACTTTGAATATACTTGTACAAGTCTTTTTCCTTATTATCTCTTTGGGATACAAACCCAGCAGTGCTATGGCTGGATCAAAGGACAGATAGTCTTTTATCGCCCTTTGGGCATCGTTCCAAATTGCCCTCCAAAATGATTGGATCAATTCACAACTCCACCAGCAATGCATTAATGTCCCAACTTTGCACATCTCCTCCAGCATTCATTACTTTCCATAACTGTCATGTTAGTCAATCTGCTAGGTGTGAGGTGATACCTCAGAGTTGTTTTGATTTGCATTTCTCTGATTATAAGAGATTTAGAACACTTTTTCATGTGCTTATTAATAGTTTTGATTTCTTTAACTGAAAAATGCCTATTCATATCCCTTGCCCATTTATCAATTGGAGAATGGCTTGATTTTTTTATACAAGTGCTTTAGCTCTTTATAAATTTGATTGATTAGACCTTTGTCAGAGGTTTTTGTTATGAAGATTGTTTCCCAATTTGTTGCTTCCCTTCTAATTTTGGTTGCATTGGTTTTGTTTGTACAAAACCTTTTTAATTTGATGTAATCCAAATGATTTATTTTACATTTTGTGATTTTTTTGCCTTTTGTTTGTTTTTAAAATTTTTCCTTTCCCAAAGATATGGCATGTATACTATTCTGTGTTCACCTAATTTGCTTATAGTTTCCTTCTTTATATTCAAGTCATTGACCCATTCTAAGTTTATCTTGGTGTAGGGTGTGAGATATTGATCCAAACCTAATCTCTCCCATACTATCTTCCAATTTTCCCAGCAATTTTCATCAAATAGTGGGTTTTTGTCTCCAAAGCTGGGATCTTTGGGCTTATCATAGACTGTCTTGCTGAGGTCACTTACTCCAAGTCTATTCCACTGATCCTCCTTTCTGTTTCTTAGCCAGTACCAAATTGTTTTGATGACCACTGCTTTATAGTATAGTTTAAGATCTGGGACTGCAAGTCCTCCTTCCTTCACATTTTTTTTCATAATTTCCCTGGAAATCCTTGATCTTTTGTTCTTCCAAATGAACTTAGTTATGTTTTTTTCTAATTTAGTAAAAAGGTTTTTTGATAGTTCAATGGGTATGACACTAAATAAGTAAATTAATTTGGGTAGGATTATAATTTTTATTATGTTAACTCATCCTACCCATGAGCAATTAAAGTTTTTCCCAATTATTTAGCTCTAGTTTTAATTGTGTGGAGAGTGTTTTGTAGTTGTGTTCATATAGTTCCTGTGTTTGTCTTGGTAGATAGATTCCCAAGCATTTTATGCTGTCTATGGTGATTTTAAAGGGAATTTCTCTTTCTAACTCTAGCCGTTGGGATGAGTTGGATGAAATATCTATATAGATATATCTATATAGATATAGATATATATAGAAATGCTGATGATTTGTGTGTTTATTTTGTATCTTGCAACTTTGCTAAAGTTGTTGAATATTTCCACTAGCTTTTTAGTTGATTCTCTAGGATTCTTTAAGTAGATCATCATATCATCTGCAAAGAATGATAGCTTTACCTATTTTAATATCTTCAATTTCTTTTTCTTCTCAAATTGCTACTGCTAGTGTTTCTAGTACAATGTTAAATAATAGAGGTGATAATGGGCATCTTTGTTTCATTCCTAATCTTATTGGGAATGCTTCTAATTTATCCCCATTGCAGATGATGCTTGCTGATGGTTTTAAACATATACTGTTTATTATTTTTTGAAAAGGCCCATCTATTCCTATGCTTTCTAGTGTTTTCAATAGGAATGAATATTGTGTTTTGTCAAAGGCTTTTCCTGCATCTATTGAGATAATTATGTGTTTTTTTGTTGGTTTGCTTATTGATATGGTCAATTATGTGAATGATTTTCCTAATATTGAACCATCCTTGCATTCCTGGTATAAATCCTACCTGGTCATAATGAATAACCCTCATGATCATTTGCTGGAGTCTTTCTGCTAGTATTCTATTTAAGGTTTTTGCATCTATATTCATTAGGGAGATTGGTCTTATAGTTTTCTTTCTCTGTTTTTGACCTGCCTGGCTTTGGAATCAGTACCATATTTGTGTCATAAAAGGAATTTGGTAGAACTTGTGAATTCATCAGGCCCTGGAGATTTTTTCTTAGGGAGTTCTGTGATGGCTTGTTCAATTTCTTTTTCGGATATGGGGTTATTTAAGTATTCTATTTCTTCTTCTGTTAATCTAGGCAATTGATATTTTTGTAAATAATCATCCATATCACCTAGATTGCCATATTTGTTGCCATATAATGGGGCAAAATAGTTTTTAATGATTGCCTTAATTTCTTCTTCATTAGAGGTGAGGTCTCCCTTTTCATCTTGGATACTGTCAATTTGGTTTCTTTCCTTTTTTTTTATTAGATTGACCAGTACTTTGTCTATTTGTTTTTTCAAAGTACAAGCTTCTAGTCTTGTTTATTAATTCAATAGTTCTTTTGCTTTCAATCTTATCAATTTCTCCTTTAATTTTTAGGATCTATAATTTAGTTTTCATCTCAGGATTTTTAATTTTTCACTTTCTACCCCCAATCTCTACCTATGGGTAATTCTTCTAACTACTATAATACTGAATCCAATTTTTCACAGTTACAAATGACATTTTTCCATATAGGAATACAAACAATTTGACCCTATTGAGGCCCTTTAAGGGGTGGGGGGAAGAGCCCTCTCTTTCTAATTTACCTTTCCATGTTTCTCTTGTTTTTTTGTATTTCGATGGTCTTTTCTTTAAAAATATTTGGAAGTCTTCTATTTTGTTGAATGCCTATAATTTCCCCTGGTAGTATATAGTCAGTTTTGATGGGTAGGTGATCCTTGGTTGTAGGTCCAATTCTCTTGCCTTTCTGAATATTGTATTCCCAGCCTTGTGGTCTTTTAGTGTAGAGACTGCCAGATCCTGTGTAATCCTGATTGGTGCTCCTTGAAATCTGAATTGTTTCTTTCTGGATTCTTGTAATATTTTCTCCTTAGCTTGGAAGCTCTTGAATTTGGCAATTACATTCCTGGGGATCGTCTTTTAAGAATTTAGTGTAGCAGGTGATCTATGGACTCTTTTAATGTCTATTTTGCCCTCTTGTTGCAGAACCTCAGGGCCGATTTTTTGTATAATTTCTTGAAGTATGGTGTCAAGCTTTCTGTTGGTTTCCAGGTAGGCCTATGATTCTCATATTGTCTCTTAGAGATCTATTTTCAATGTCAACCACCCTCTCAATGAGATATTGTGTGTTGCCTTCTAATCTGTCATTCTTTTGACTTTGCTTTATTAATTCTTACTGTCTTGTGAGATCATCAGCTTCTACTTGCCCAATTCTAGTTTTTAATGGCTGGTTTTCAGCTAAGACCTTTTGATCTATCCTGCTTTTCATGGCTTCCAACAGGTTATTTCTGGTCTTCTATTTGCTTACTATTTCATTTGGTTTCTGGGCTTCAATTTCCAAGTGGGAGATCCTGTCTTTTAAACTGTTATTTTCTTTTTTAACTATTTTCCAGTTTTCTTGCCACATCTCTTCCATTTTTCTGACGATCTCAGATTTAAAGTCTTCAAGAACTTGTGACCAATTTCCATTTTTCCCTGAAGGTTTGGGTATGTTTAATTGTTTGTCATCTTCTGCTGTCTTCTTGAGTCTGGGGGTTTTTCTGCATAAAAATTATCAAGGGTCAAAGTTTTCTTCTTGGTTTTGTTTTTTTGTGTGTGTGTGTTTGTGTATTTGAGTTCCTGGAAGTTGGTGGCCATTGCCTTGTTCTTTCCTGGTCAGATGTCTAAGTGAGGAATGTGGGTGACCTTTGCATTGGGTTCTGGAGTGGTTTTTGCCCTGAGGATATTTTCCCCAGTCCTCAGCGGTGTCCAGCTGCTCTTAGTGGCAGGTCTAGTCCCTAAGAACTTATAGATTGCCTCACAGAGGTTTGGGTGTGGAGTGTAGGCAAGTCTCTGTATTGAGCGCTTGAGAGGCTTTTATTCACAGGCTATTTTTCCAGTCTCTGTGACATTTTGCTTTGAGTCACTTCCCTCTGCCCAACCTCCATGCCCTGTCTCCACATTTCCTCAGCTTGCTGGGGTCCCTAGTCTTTCTGTTCTTACTGGCAGTTCTAGCCCTGGGAACTTAAAGATTGCCTGGGAAGAGGTCTGGGTGTGGGGTATAGGGAAGTCTCTGTGTTGAGCACTGAATTTTAGCCTGAGGGGTTTTTTTTCAGTTCTCTGTGGTGTTTTGCTGTGAGCTGCCCCCTCTACTCAAGCTCCGTGCCCTCTCTCCACATTTCCTCAGTCTCCTAGTGTTCTGAGTCTAGTTTCTCTTAGGGGTAAGTCTGTTTTGACCTCAGCCAGCCTCCCTCCTAGAACTTAGAAGTTTGTCCGGTGCTCTCTAGGACTCTGGAAAGGTAGGTGGATTGGGGGAGGGGTGATGATCTTGACCCCTAGTGGAGGGAATTTTGCCCCCTTTTAGAGTGGAAATGCCCTAACTTTGCCTACTTTCTGTGCTGTGCCCTACTATGGAACTCCTCCACTCCTTTGATTTTGGTTTTGTCGTTTTGAGGCACTCTGTCTCAATCAGTGGAGAGGAGAAGAGCTTTACCTCTACTCTAGAGCCATCTTGACCCAGAAGTCACCAATTGCCATTCTGATTGATATTGATTCCTTTTGAGTTCTGCATCCAAATTTGATCTTTAATATTGAATGCAAGTTCCAGGGTGACTGCATGGCTGAACTTGAAAGACCAGAAACAATGACAACAGAGTCTTAGATTTAGAGCCGAAAAGGATTTTAGAGTTCATCTAATACAACCTTCTTGTTCTATAGATGAAAAATTTGAGGTTGAAAGAGGTGCAGTGACTTGTCTGCCTAAGGCATGATTTGAATTTAGGTCTTCTAAATTCCAGCCCTGTGGATGACTGATTTCAGTTCAGTAATGGAGAAAGAAAGAAAGAAAGAAAGAAAGAAAGAAAGAAAGAAAGAAAGAAAGAAAGAAAGAAAGAAAGAAAGAAAGAAAGAAAGAAAGAAAGAAAGAAAGAAAGAAAGAAAGAAAGAAAGAAAGAAAGAAAGAAAGAAAGAAAGAAAGAAAGAAAGAAAGAAAGAAAGAAAGAAAGAAAAGAAAGAAAGAAAGAAAGAAAGAAAGAAAGGAAGGAAGGAAGGAAGAAAGGAAGAAAGAAAGGAAGAAAGAAAGGAAGGAAGGAAGGAAGGAAGGAAGGAAGGAAGGAAGGAAGGAAGGAAGGAAGGAAGGGAGAGAGAGAGAGAGAGAGAGAGGGAGGGAGGAAGGAAGGAAGGAAGGAGGAAGGAAGGAAGGAAGGAAGGAAGGAAGGAAGGAAGGAAGGAAGGAAGGAAGGAAGGAAGGAAGGAAGGAAGAAAGAGAGAGAAGAGAGAGAAAGAAGAAAGAAAGAAAGAAAGAAAGAAAGAAAGAAAGAAAGAAAGAAAGAAAGAAAGAAAGAAAGAAAGAAAGAAAGAAAGAAGAAAGAAAGAGAAAGAAAGAGAGAAAGAGAGAAAGAGAGAAAGAGAGAAAGAGAGAAAGAGAGAAAGAAAGAAAGAGAACCTGTACCATTAACCACATTTTCTTAAACATTAATCAAGGACTGAACAAACAGTGGAGGTTATGGTTATCCAGTAACATCCTTTAAGGCAGATAAGTTTTAGGCCAAGCATTTCCAGGGGAAGGAATGTACTCAATTTCTACCCACCGGGGAATTTGTCTTTATCAGCTGTAATCAAAATTTTCTTTTTCCATTATTGCGTTTTGAAGTCCTTTGGTGGAATTAGCATTGCTTTTAGCTATTGAGCTTGAGAAGGAATCTGCTTTTCTTTTCTTACCCAAGATGCTAGGGGGAGGGGACAGAAAAGAGGCTGGTAACAAACTAACCAAAAGTCACCTTTCACTAAGCTGCATTTTCTTCATCTGTAAATTCAAAAGGTTGGGCTGGAGAGTTTCCGAGGTCCCTATCAGCTCTGTATATTCTCGACCATTAGCACACTACCATCTGAGAACCAGTGCTGGTGCTTGGGGATTACATGTGCTTTATTCTATAGCATGGCATGTTTACTGAATACAGTCAGATAAGGAAATAAGGTGCTGAAAAGGTGAATGTGGAGGCCTTGTTGGGTAGTGGAAAGTGCACTGGAGCAAGATCAGGAGACTTGGAACAGTGGAGATAAACTAATCCCCATAGAAGGGATTAGTTGATAAGATTTAAGACATTAGCCTGCCAAGAGCTATTTGCATTTTGATAGCATGTGCCTCTAAGGAACCTGAAACTTTTAAGAAATGAATTTCCAGAAGGGAAAATTTCAAGTCCTGGTACTGGTGTGGGAGAGGCGGTGTGTGGTGTGTCTGTGAGTGTGTATGGTGGGAGAAGGGCAGGACTTTCTGGTGCACCTCAACTCAACCCTGCTTATAAAATTGGCCTTGGTAGGAGATTTTTTAAAATTGTCTCTGCTTAAAAATTTATTGCCAAAAGTCACTTGACCCCCATTGCCTAGCCCTTACCACTCTTCTGCCTTGGAGCCAATACACAGTATTGATTCCAAGACAGAAGGTGAAGGCTAAAAAAAAAAATTTATCGCCAAAATAAGAATGAGTCTCCTAAGATCAAGGTAAGGGCTAGAAAAGGAAAATATGGATTTTTCCTAGGTGACTCAACCTCACTAAAATCCAATTCATGCTGAAGCCGTTATCTGTGATGTCATTCACCCTCTTCAAAATGAAGAATGAAAACTACACATATACATATATGTGCATATATGCACACACAAGCTATACATGTATATTTTATATTTTTGGAACAAATCTGTGATTTCATTGGCAGAGTTAACAACTAGGGAAGAAATCTCCTCTACCAGTGCAGGTACATATCACACACACACACACACACACACACACACCTTAGCCTATAGTCCTAAATGTGAGGACCCATCACCCATCCAAAAAACCATAATATGGGCATCTTGGCACAGTAGAATATGTATGGCCTGGATTTAGAGCCAGAGAACCTAGATTGAATTCCTAGCTTTGTGACCTAGGACAATTCACTTAAGGCAATTAACCATCCCATACCTCAGTTTCATCATCTTCAAAATGCGAAGGTAGGACTTTGAGGGATGGACTAGATGACCGCTGAACTTCTTCTAGCTCTACCTAGATCTTATGATCTAGGAACCCCTTTTCCTTTCTCTTTTTGGTAGATGGGTGACTCTGTACCTGATGTCGCACTCTCCGTAAGAGAGGTGCTTACAGCTGTCCATGCCTATTCTAATTCAACCTAATTCTAAGACAGAAGAATATTCCACAGCTACAGCACAGTGGTAGGAAGGATTCAGAGTCCTGCTAATTCGTATCATATCAACTGATACATAATCACTCACATATAAAATGTATTCACCCTTGTTAGCTACACCAGTGGTATCGACATGAACACAGTGAAGTAGCAATTTCATAATAATGATCAGAGAATACTAGAATATAGGCTTTTTGGGGAGAGGGATGCTTTTATTTGTAGTTAAATTCCTAGCACATATCACATGGTAAGTGCTTAATAAGTGGTGAATTGTTTTTTTTCTTTTTAAAAAAATTATGAACTTGACAAAGATATTTCCATATATATGTAACACATATATAAATAGTATAAAAGAAGAAAAGTATTATATGTGAAACTGAGGATCTGTTAGGTATAGCTTGTTTGTCTTTCCAATATATAATAAATTATACATGTAACTTTTTTGTATATAATTTTCAAAAGTGTCCAACTTGCTTGTGATTTTAGATTTACTTCTATTCTCTTTTGTGCATTTTTCCCTCCAAAAGATGTTTCAATTATTCTATCCCTGTCCTCCTTCCATTTCTCCTAATCTTCTGCTGGAAAAGAAAAGAAAAGAAAAATAAATACCAGTAACAAATAGCCAGGGTCAGACCAAACAAAT
>NC_077229.1:514510111-514667611 GCF_027887165.1 Monodelphis domestica
GTGCTGAAGCCAGAAATGTCAAACTGCTCTAGTATTTTTGCCAAGAAAACCCCAAATGGGGTCATAATTGGACATGACGACACCAGTGTGGTCCTTAATGTTTTAAGGTCCTTTGAGCTTTATATTTTGCTGTAAAGCTAACCATTCAGAACTCATTGTTGTCAATGTCAACAATAAAAATAATGAGACTTTTAAATGTATAGTATGGAAAGTAATTAGTATTTGATGGCACTTATATCCAAGAGCAACAACTTTTTATAATTGAATGGGAAAGGGAATGACACACTGGATAAGTGACATCTATATTTATATCTACCTGTTTGAGGCTTTGGGGGGGGGGGTGATGTTTCTCCATGAATCTATAGGTAGCTAGGTGGTGAAGTGGATAGAGTTCTATGCCTGAAGTCAGACTCATCTTCCTAAGTTCAAATCCATCCTCAGACACTTACTAGCTATGTGATCCAAGGCGAGTCACATAACTTTGTTTGCCTCAGTTTCTTCATCCATAAAATGAACTGGAGAAGGAAATGGCAAACCAGCCTAGTATCGTTGCCAAGAAAACTCCAAATGGGGTTCTGAAGAGTCAGACAAAATGTAAATGACTGAACAACAACTTCTTGAACCTAACCTTCCTTTCTTCTAACCTCCCCACTCCCAGGCTGTAAGACACCTCCTCTAACTTATCTTATACTCTCCTTGGCTGTTTACAGAGGTGGAGATCCTTTCATGGGAATGACCTATTCACAGACAGTAATTTCCTGTGCAGAAATCTGCTTCCTTTGGGCAGCAGGCAGGTGGAGCTGCTCCTTTCCATTCTAAAGCTCTTCTCTGACCCCAGTGTGAGGACACTCTCATTGGTCAAGATGACAAAGGGTGCCCAGGACAGCAGGAATAGGCAAGCCACGTTGACAGTGTATGTGGGCATTCTGCTCTGGCAACATTCTCTCTCCCCATTGTTCTTGGTCTGAATGAGTCCTGTGAACGTGTCCTCACCATCTCTTTCTAGAAGGGCCTGAATGAGGACAAGGGTCAAAGTGGCATGCTTATTGGGAGAAAGGACTTCACAGAACAATCAAGCAAACACAAAAGTTTCTCTCTTCTTACATGTTTAGAAGTAACTTCCTGTAGATTGCACCACAGTGCATAAGAAGCAAGTACCTAAGCACTGGTTTCATGATATCAACTTCTATTACCTTCATCTAATTTTCCTTCATATGAAGCACATTCCTAAAATTACTTTTTTTTTAAGGAAAAAGGGCTTTTAGTGGTATTTTTTTTTTACATATTGGTTGGCTCATTTGCCCACAATGGACAAATGTTGGGGATAGAAGGTCCATTAAGAAGGAAATATGGACTCTTACACAATTTGCAAGGCCCTGAATAATAATATTGCTTCTGTCCCCCGAGAGATGCTATTTCAGAACCTTCTGGAATGGTATCATTCACAAGTCCTACACTGACAACTTTCTGGCTTAGATCTCTCATTCTCTGCTGGTTTGTCTTATTTGTGTGATGTAAAGAGGTGGGAAGATGTGATGCAAGAGGTCGATTTGGGAAGATAGTTCTCCTGGCATTTCTGAGGTCCCTACCCATCCTCTAATTCCTAAAAGGATTATTCAAACCAGACCCTGGGGAGGCTTCACCATTTCCTTAGGGGAAGTGTTGACATCCCTCATTTCTAGAAGATACTCTGAAATTCAGTAGAAAATTCATACCAGATGTAATAAAATGCTGGAGGAAGAAACTGAGAAGTCAGCGTAAAGCAAGAAGCAAAATCCCTGTGACTACCCACAAGGAGCCCAATGCTTCCAGAGGTTTTTCTTATTGCCCCCCTCCCTCAACCTAACCTGTCACAATTTTTTGACTGCCCACTGTGATCATGCTTCAGTGGCTCTGGTCTCAGCCTTGTTTCCTTCACTCCATCACAGAGAAAGATCTCTTCTTCCTGATCCCTCATCCTTCGCCTTGCTCCCTTAGACTGTCTTTCTGATTCCATCCTTTGAGCTCAGGACTTTCAGAATTACCATATTCTCAGTTCTTCCACAACTAATAAATGAATTATCTTGTTTATCTCTGTCTGCCCACTTGGCTGTCTGTCTGTCCATCTGTCTGCCTGTCTGTCTATCTATCCATCCATCCATCTATCTATCCATCTATCTATCTATCTATCTATCTATCTATCTATCTATCTATCTATCTATCCATCCATCCATCCATCTATTTATCCATCCATCCATCTATCTATCTATCCATCTATCTATCTATCTATCTATCTATCTATCTATCTATCTATCTATCTATCCATCCATCCATCTCTCTCTCTCTCTCTCTCTCTCTCTCTCTCTCTCTCTCTCTCTCTCTCTCTCTGTCTATGTCTGCCTATCTTTATCTGTTTATTTAGAAAAATCTTCCTATGAAGTGATAAAAATAAGCTGTCTCCCAAAATGTTTCTTATGCTCAGAAGAATGTAGGAATCATGTGGTAGTTCATGTTCCTGTTATCCAACACCCTTAATTTAGAGATAAGGAAAGTATCAATCAGTTCATAAACATTTATTAAATACTATGTGCTAGGGAATATACTAGTCAAAGGATATAAAAGATGAAAAGAAAACTGTGCTTGCCCGCAAGGAGCTTACATTCCAGTGAGAAAGGAACAAAAATATAAATAAGAACATGTACGTAAAAAAACAAATTTACATGTCAACAAATGTAAAATGTATAGTAAATAAACACAGCATAAGATTATTGGGAATCCCTTTACGTAATAGAGCCACACTCAAAAGACAGGGTAGTGTAAGAAAGAATACTGTGAACTGGGGAGTCAGGAGACCCATATCCCAGCTTCCATCCTGCCTCTTAACAACTCTGTGCTCTTAGACAAGTAACCACCTCTATAAGCCTCCATTTCCTCACCTATAAAATAGAGTTCATGCTAGTCATACAAGTACTAAGCTGGCACAATGAATAGAGTAGTAGAGATGAATTCAGAAAGAATTGGGATTATATCCTGCCTCAGAACCTTACCAGCTAGGTGACTCTGGCCAAGATATTTTTTTTTTTAGATATTTTTGAGACTCATTTGCCTGATCTGTAAAATGAAGATGTTGATCTAGATGCCTTCTAGGGTCCCTTCCAGTTGTAACTTTGAGTGTAGTAGTCAGAATTTGAACTGAAGAGGGAAAGCAAGTAATGGAAAATTCCCCTATAAAATTTCTAGGAAAAATAACATACCCTCTGAGATAATCCTCTTAGACTTATGAAAGAAAGTATTTTCTGCTAATGGTCTAGGAAAGGGGAAATTAATTTAACCCCCCCCCCCCCCAAAGGGATAACATTGACTAACTATGCTTGTAGCAATTAAAGACAAATATACTACACAAAATTAGAAGGTTTGGCTCTTCCATTCTTTTTTTTTTTTAACCCTTACCTTCCATCTTGGAATCAATACTGTGTGTTGGTTCCGAGGCATAAGAGTGGTAAGGGCTAGGCAATGGGGGTCAAGTGACTTGCCCAGGGTCACATAGCTGGGAAGTATCTGAGGCCAGATTTGAACCTAGGACCTCCCATCTCTAGGCCTGGCTCTCAATCCACTGAGCTACCCAGCTGGCCCTGGCTCTTCTATTCTTGATAGCATAGAATTTTCTATACATTGTCTCCTCAATTAAAAAAAATTTAGCAAGAATTCAGAATAGTATGCTTGGTGACAAATTATAATTTTGCTGGAATTCTTTCCCAGGACATCTTACATTTTTATGTATCTTAGTGGAGCACTCTCATTGTCCATTGGTTATCCTTAGTTTTCATGGAATAACTAATGAGCCAGTCATACATTTCCTAACAGTACTCCTTCCTTCATTCTTCTTGTTTCATTGAAAATATATTGTAATATAGAGGAAAAACTCACTAAAAATTACAGTTGCAACAAAGTGGAGAAGTCTTATTTAGGAGTCAGGGTTTTCCACCAATGCCAGAAGGTCACTTCTTAGACATATAGGAAGTTATTGTTTAGTTATGAGTTGAACTGGAAGAGCTTGAAGGTCCCTCTAAATTCTAAAATTATAATTTTGTGAGATTAGGTATATGAAATATTCTCAAAATATTTTTTAATTTTTTATATTTATTTTCATTTTCATATTTTTGAAATATTCTTCCATTTTCCTTTCCTTCCTCCCTGCCTCCCTGCCTCTCTTCTTCTCTCCATTCCTTCCTTCCTTCCTTCCTTCCTTCCTTCCTTCCTTCCTTCCTTCCTTCCTTCCTTCCTTCTTTCCTTCCTTCCTTCCTTCCTTCCTCCCTGCCTCCCTGCCTCTCTTCTTCCCTCCATTCCTTCCTTCCTTCCTTCCTCCCTTCCTTCCTTCCTTCCTCCTTTCCATAAAGAATACCACCCTTTGCTATCCAATTGCTATCTGCCATTAGAGATTAAGACAATCAAATATTGATTGAGTTCATTCTGAAATTGGTTCTATTCCATAACTGCCTAAGCTGAGTTTCTTTGTCTCTGAGTTGAGTTTCAAAGTTTAGCTTTCTTCTCTGAGCTAAATTGTCCCCCAAATCACCTTAATTCAAAGAAATACAATATCTCTACCCATCATACTGCCCCCGCACAAATAAGGAAGCCCTGTTATCTTACTCATGAACCTTGAGCATGCACGTACAATTAAGAGAGATCCATTATCTAACTAAGCAGCCTTGCAAGATGAACATGGCACCAGGAAGTGTGTTACCTCTGGAACAAGAACTGTCTTTCAAGAAAAAGTCTCGATTAGTATTGCTGTGACACTAAATAACCATGCAGGTGGATACCACCAAGGAATTTTCCATGGTAACGAGATGGAGAGGAGGGTGTTGCTAGTCCTATATTCCAGACTTTCACTTAATCATATTGTTTTCCATCTGTGGTTCTTCCTATTCTTTGTTTTCTTGGACTTCCCAGAACTATATAAAGGCTAGGAAGCCTCACCTCATGATCCCCTGACTGGCTGAGGAGCCAAGAAAGCCATTTTGTCAGGAATTGCTAGTCTTATCACTTAGTTTTTCTTTTTTGTGAATTGACATTTTTTTAAATGCACAAAGAGTACAATAAGCAAAAACTATGTGTGAAAAGAAAAAAATTTTTATCTTAATTTAATCAATCAAGTACTTGGAGTGCTCCACTCTTTCAACTTAATCAGTCAGGAACTGCTCCCTGGGCAGTGCCAGACAAATTAAGAAACTTTGATTGATTCCTGAGATGGGGAGAGTTGATGGGTGGAGAAAACTACATAGAAGCAGGATCCTTTGGGACCCTCGGAGTCTTTTGGTCTTTTTGAGGCTCAGTCTGGTGCCTCTTAGCTTAATTAGGCATTCAATTGTGCCTTGGATTTGGCATTTCTGGCTCCAGGAGTTTGGCTTGGGTGACTCACTTGGATTGAGGAGACCCTGGCTTTTCGGCTCTTCTCCTGGTTTTGGTAACACACTCTCTTCATCGAGGCACTCAGATCCGGACTTAGGGTATTTAGCTAGGCAGTATTTTCTACCTCCTTCCTATATTTCCCCCGTTACTATCTCTACCTTGCTGTAATAAAGCTACTAAAGCTACTAACAGCCTCATGACTTGAGTTAATTTTTGTAAATGGTGACCACAATAATTTTTAAAATTCCTATATTTGTCAAACCCATTTTAATTATTATGCTGCGAAAGATGAAAATGGTACATACAACACATCCCTCAGCCCCAATGTTTCATTTCAGGATTGCATGTAAATTGTAGAGGAATGACAACTCATGAAATAATTATACAAAAGCAAAACATGCTTCATTTCAAACGATAGAAGCATCCTCCTTGGTGGGAAGAACCCTCATTAATGTTTACAGAGAGCTGGGGTTTCATTGAACGCTCAAAGTTATAAAGTATTGTTCAAACTGCTATTGAAGGACATAAAAAATGCAAATGGCAAGTGATACAGTTGGGTTCCTCACCTATTTCCCAGTTGAATAAACTTGAAAACTCTCCTGTTCAATAAAGTGAATCTGCTTAGAACTTTGTGCCTCAGTTTAGCTTAATTTCAAGTATGAAAAGACAAATGGAAACTTGGACCTTGGGTCCTATGGCCAGTCTACTCACAATGGAGAGAAGGCTTTATGGGACTTTGAAGAGTTATTGTAGCTAAGGTTGTACAATCATCTATTTTTCCTTCCTAGCTATCAAGGCATCACTGTATTTCTTGCTACACTCTTATATTCCTTACAACCAGTGGAAGATAAGGCTGGTGGGTCACTTGAGCTGAATAATTTCGATCTGCTGTGAAGTTAAAGCTGTTGGGATGTCTGAGATAGTTCTAGAGTGGCCATTCAAGCTACCTAAGGAGGAAGTGAGCCAGTAGACCCACAAATAGAGCAAATTAAAGCTCCCATTGTAAGACCTGTGAGTGTCCCCTGTACTTCTAGTGTGGGCAAGATAGGGAGACCTAGTCTCAAAAAAAAAAAGGATATTAGGTAGTGAGAGACCCAATTAAATTGTCAGCCATGTAATAATCAATCAATCAAAAAGCATATAAGCATACAGTGGGTCCAATAACTGGAAGGAACCCTAGATTTTATGCAAATTCAATCTCTCCATATTTTACAGATGAGAAAACTGAGGCACAAAAAGGTTAGGTGAATTGCCCAGATCTGAGGAAGGAACTGAACAAACAGCTTTCTAAAAAGGTATGATGCTCTATCCATTAATGCCATGTCACCAATTGCTGTGCAAAGTGCTAGACATAAACAGACACAAAGAAATAGACCTTGCCTTCAAAGAACTTACATTCTCCAGGAAGTTGGTTGTCTCTCGAACTGAGGATGATGATTGTCTTTGTGTGTTTTTGTGCACAAAGATTTAAGTGGAAAAGCCGATGCACAGACAGTCCCACTCTCTCGGCGTTGGAAGCCTGGGTCCATTGGCACAAAAAGTCGTTACATCTGGAGACTTCCTCAGCTGCCTTGGATGGCCGTGTTGTCCTTTGTGCTCCAACATGCCCTGAGCACTCCACAGTGCTTTGCTGCGTCGCCCTCTCAGCCGTTGAACCTTCTTATTGGTTTCTTCCATCTGTTCGGCCGAAGCAGTCTTCACATGCTGGGTGAGCAAAGCCCTGGTTCACCAGGGGTCCACGACGACGACGACGACGAAGACGACGACGACGACCCGATGGCTACCCTCATAAGGTTTAGCCAGCCTGTCGAAGCCGTTGCCCAGGGTGTGGCTGCTGCCGCATGCTAGCAGCTACTAGGAGCCACAAGTGAGAGCTGTGTGTCAGGTGAGGGTCAGAGGCTGGAGAGCTGCCCTAGGAGGGCACGACAAGCCCTCCATACCAGAGATATTACCCCTCCCTGAGCACCCCATACACCCCTCTCCAGGAAGAGACAACATTTAAACGTATAAGTGTCAACAATATGAATACAAGGCAAATTGGGGGGGGGGGTATTAGTAGCTGGGAGGTGGGGAGAAATCAGGAAAGATTTAATACAGGGAGTGGTGCTTGAGCTCAGCTTTTAAGGAAATTAGGAATTCTATAAGAGAAAGAGATAAAGAGAGTGACAGAGAAAGATAGAGACATGGAAAGACAGAGATAGAGAGACAAATAGAGAATGATATCATTCATTTAATTAGATTCCAAATAGTGCTCTAGTCTGACTGCCATTCATTATGCTGGCTATCCATTCCAACTTTTTGTAGTCTGTAAATTTGAGGATGATCTTATCTAAGCCATTATCCAAATCACTGATTAAAAAAGCAAAACAAACAAATAAAAAAACAGCATAGGAGGAAATATAGATCCCTAAGGGCACATCACTAGGACTTCTTTCTAAATAGACATTGAATCATTAGTGACTACTCTTTTAACATCAAACCATTAGTGACTACTCTTTGAATCATATTATTCAAACAATTCCAAATCTAATTCTTCTATCATTTAGTTCACATCAGTCCATCTTTACTATAAGCACAGTATGATCTATTTCACCAATTCCTTTGCTAAAAGCTCTATAAATTCTATCTTTAGAATTCCACTGGTCAGTAATCTTGTCAAGAAAGGATCTTCCCTGCACAGGATAATCTGTTAAATCTGGTATGATCTATTCTTGGAGAAATCATATTGCCTCTTTATAATTCCTGTTTCTTTTTCTAGTCGTCGTATTTAATAATTTGTTTTAGAATTTTCTCAGGAATCAAAATCAAGTTCACTGCTTTATAGTTTGCAGACTCTGTTTTCCTTCATTTTTTGAAAATCAGGGCTTTTGCCTTTCTTCAGTTAATCACCCAAAATTTATTCAGCTTCTGTCTGTGGCAAGCATTGAAAAAAATGACTGAATAGTATATTATTTTGGCATAAGAAATAATTTGCATGAATTATTCTGAGGAATTCAGAAACAGGAAAATTTTCTGAACTGATGCAGATAGAAGGAAGCAGAACCAAGAGAACAATATGCACAGTGACCCTAATAATGCAAATAAAAATATCGGAAGATAGAATTCAGGTTAATTTCAATGATTAACCTTGCTTTCTAGATAACTGCTGATGAAATGTACTTCTTTGCTCTTGGCAGAGAGGGTAGCCTGCAGGTACTAAAAGTTATATAAATGAACATGACTTTAAAAAAAGATATTTTATTTGACCAATTATATGTAATAACAGTTTTCCATATAAGTTTTCTCAAGTTATAAGATCCAAATTGTCTTCCTCCCTCCCTTCCCTCCCCCTTCCCTGAAATGTTAAGCAATTTGATGTGGGTTATACATGTATTATCATGACATGACTATTTGGTTAACTTCTCTGTTACAAGGGAGTGTTCTTTTATGATGGGAGAGGGAAAGGTTATTAGAAGTGACCCTGGTTTAAAAAATGTAAAGAGTCAGTAATTTTAAAAAACATACACATAATGAGTTCAGAAAATGGTCTGAAACATGCATACATAGTTTTGGCATTCCCTTTTTTTGCTTCATGCTTATGTAGAATAATAAGAAGTATTTTCAAATACACATCTGTGAAACCATCACTGAAGCTGTCAAAGACTCATTGCAAGCTTCTCCAGACTTCCTGGTAGCTCTCATGCTTTGGGGGTGGCCCAGCAATCCTGGACACAAAGCATCTTTGAAAGATCTAACTATTTGATCACAGGCTATAGTCACAGAGCAAAATGAGCGCCTATACATAAGAACAATCAAAAAGGATTTCTGCATCATATTTGACTGGAAGCCAAATGAGTCAGAAATATACCAGTCATACCTCCTTGTGCTTGAGCATGATTTTTTTCCTCTGTAAATGCTCTTTCCCATGTCTAACCTCATTTTAGCTACTTCTGTAATTTGTCAAGGTCATTTCATATTATTAAAGTAATTGGAGAAATATTTTTTAGGCTAAGCTAATAGGATCTGCTAATTGGGTGACCAGTGTTCAAGTGAGAGAAGGGGCACATTGTTCCCCTGACATGTCAGTGAATGGCTTTGTCCCAAGGGCATAGGAGGGGAGCACTGACTATTTGCAGCTCCCCAGGAGACTGATGCATTGGATTCATTCTGCTGCTGTGCGGGACAGTCAGAGTAATCCTGGGGGGTTTTAGCCATCCCTGGCAGCATTGTGTTTTGCCAGACAGCTGGTCAACTAGATTTTTCAATGGGAAGCCAGTTCCAGTATGGAAGTAAAAAGATAATCTGCTTTTTTTTTTTTTTAATTCACAGGAAGAAGCCTGGTCATGGGGGAGGGAAAGAAAGGAGGAGGAATTTATTGAGGGATCCTCCCCTTTTCCCACGGAGGCACCCAAAGGAAAAGGGAAATCAGGTGTTGAGTAGAATTTGGCTCTTACTGGCTGGGTGACCTTGGGCAGTCATCTAATATCTCTAATCTGTAAAATGGAGATAGCAATACTTATTCTACCTACCTCATGACATTGAGACTCAGTGAGATAACGAATGTACAATGCTTTAGGAAGAGGAATGTACCATACGAATGCCAAATGTGGTCATTTTACATGGGTAGCAAACTGACTTCCTATGGCTAGCTTGGACAAAAGCACTTGGAGTTGAAGAGAAGTTGATTTGCCCCATTCTTAACGTGGACATCCTGGACCATGTTGCTATTTTGACTGCACCTGAAAAGATTCTAGGAAATCTAGCCCAGTATTGGAGCAATGGCTGGGGATGGAAGTCAGGCTAAAAGAATCAAAAGAAAAGATGCCTGGGAGTCCATCTGCAGTCATAAACAGCATTATGGTATAGTGGATAGAGCACTGGTCTTGGAGGCAAGAAGACCTGATTTCAAGTGTCCCCCACACCCTACTCTGAGTACACAACCTCTCAGGGTCCCAACTTGCCAATTGACATTAGTAGGAAAAGTTCCTCACTGGGAGCTCTCTATACAAGTTTAGCAAGTGCATATGTGTATATATATTTATTTATACATATATATATATACATATACATTATATATACAAAAATTCATACACACATGTGTCTACATATGGGGGAGAGAGAGTGGTGTTCTGGGCAAAAGGTATCTTTCAAATGTTTAGCCTGATCGTGGGACTCTCATATTAAGGATTCCAGACACACAGATCATCTGTGGGCAGCTCAGGAAGAAAATGAAGAGGAAAATGTAATTTTTATGCTATACCAGTAATGATCATCTCAGTGTTATGCACTTTGGAAGAGGGATTTCTGCTGGGTTTGTACCCCAAAGAGATAATGAGTAAAAAGACTTGTACAAAAATATTCATAGCTGCGCTCTTTGTGGTGGCCAAAAATTGGAAAATGAGGGGATGCCCTTCAATTGGGGAATAGCTGAACAAATTGTGGTATAAGTTGGTGATGGAATACTATTGTGCTCAAAGGAATAATAAAATGGAGGAATTCCATGTGAACTGTAAAAACCTCCAGGAAGTGATGCAGAGTGAAAGGAGCAGAACCAGGAGAATGTTGTACACAGAGACTGATACATTGTGGCACAATTGAATGTAATGGACTTCTCTACTAGCGGCAGTGCAATGACCCAGGACAATTCTGAGGAACTTAGGAGAAAGAACACTACCCACATCCAGAGGAAGAACTGTGGGAGCAGAAACACAGAAGAAAAACAACTGCTTGATCACATGGGTCGATGGGGATATGATTGGGGATGTAGACTCTAAACAATCACCCTAATGCAAATATTAATAATATGGAAATAGGTCTTGATCAATGACACATGTAAAACCCAGTGGAATTGCATGCCAGCTATGGGAGGCGTTGGGGGAATGGGAGGGAAAGAATATGAGTATTGTAACCATGGGAAAATATTCTAAATTAATTAATTAATTAAACATTTCCAAGTAAAAAAAAATATTTTAAAAAAGTGTACTGGCTCAACCAACATGTGTCTTAATAAGCATTCCCCTTATCCATACCATGGAAGACTGGAGGTGTAAAAAATGGAGATTTGAACCCTAGATTTCAATCCTCAGAAGTCCTTGGTATTTCCCAGAATTCCCTATAATCTTACCTGGACGAGATCACAATTAGTATTTAACTCACAGTGATGCCTACCTCACGCTCTTCTCTTCTCTTCCATTACAATGATGTAGTAAGCAAGCTAAGTGTGGGGATTATGAATGGGCTAATCAGCCATGGGCACAAATGTGGTTATTATTTTGTATCCTTGTTTTTCTAATAATCCTTAATAAACCTCTTCAAAATATAATAATAGTAGCAGAGTTATAATTTTAAAATTAACAGAGGGAAGAAAGCTAAGTCAGCCTATAATGTTAATCCTAATTATACAGTATATTGGTTTTAAACTAAAGTTAAATTTTGCTCTGGAATTATTTATATTTACAGAAGTTGGATCATCCCAATTGCTAACTAGTTACAGCTCAAAAGATTTCTTCTCAGTAGTTCTAGAATGGAGTAGTTTGAGATTTTAGACTTTAAAAACACCATTTGCAATGATGTAAAGTAGGTGAAAAAATGCACACTAGATAGATTATGACAAGCAGTAGGATGGGCGTTCCAATGGTTAGTCTATCAACATTTACATTTACATATATGTGGAAAGACTATGAAATAAGTGAAGAATTGAAAGGGAGGAAGAGCTCCTTTGTGTTCAAATTTTGGAAAGTACAAAGTAATTTTCATCATCCTAGGTTGATCATTGACACAAAAGACCATTTTTTAAAAAATGTTGTTTATTTTAAACATTTTTTCTTTTTAAATTTTGAGTTCCAAATTCTGTCCTTCCCTCTCACCTCTCCTCCCTTTACCAAGAAAGTAAACATTATATAAAATCCTCACTTCTCACTACTCTTTTTCTGGCTTCCCAAAACAAAGAAAAAAAATCTGCTACCACTAAATGCAAGTTAAGCAGATAGTAGAAGAGTCTAAGCAAAATAATCTGGTCACTTTCTACACTGCAGAATCATAAATAAAGCCCTCAAAAGTGAATAAAAGAGGAACAACTGGATGGCTCAGTGGATAGAGAGCCAAGCCTGGAGATGGGAGATTAAATTTGGCCCCAGACACTTCCTAGCTGTATGACCCTGGGCAAGTCAAATAACTCCAATTGTCTAGCCCTTACTTATTGATTCTAAGCAGAAGGTAAGGTTTTGTTTGTTTGTTTTTAATGAAGGAAAGAGCTTGTGCTTAGCTTCCATCTAAGCCAACACTTTCATTCCGCCTTTTCTTTCTAACTGTAGTTTTAAACTGCGTGGTACTGAATTAGAGAAGGTTCAAGAAGAAAGGTATTTGGATAGAGACACATTTCTCCTAGAATAGGAGAAATGTATTTGCTATGACCAAATGAGTTTCAGAAAAAGGGGGTGCTGGCTGACTTCATAACAGGGTGACGCTGTTGGAATTCAGAGCATAAAGGAAGACTGGCTTTCTCAAATCCACCGAGCATCATTTGGAAAGTCCATTTTTCAGGAAGCACTTTGTGGGGAGTTAAAATATGATGCGTGTATTTTTTCCTTTGCAAGCAAGTTGTCACATCTATATGGCTGATATTTTTAAATTGATTTTCTGTTATTAGAGTTGATTTTCTATTGATTTTCTCATAGTCTGCTTAAGATTTTCTTTTCAAAAGTGCCTTGTTGACAAATACTCCAGGCTTTGCTACGCGAATGATTTATTGGGCAATGACTTAGTTTATCATTGAATATAAATGAGAGGGAAAGAAACATTTTCTCTATAATGCCACCCAATCTGATGCTCCCTGAAAGTGTGTGTGAGGGCAGAGAAGAAGGGGAAGTGAACATAGAGAAGGGAGCCTGAGGGGGTGGAAAATGGGCAGAAGAGTTTGAAATTAGTTGGCAGAAAGGGGATGGAGAAAGATTAGCCTTGACAGGAAGTCTCCTGTCTCTTTTCTGCCAGGTTTGGGGGGTGAAGGGTGATTTTTAAAATTGAATTTTACTTTGAACAAAGAAATAATTGGACATAAAATGTTCCAAAAGTAAAGTAATAACCATTCTAGAGATACGCTAAGACTGGCACAGCAGGGTGAGAAGAATCTCAATTCACTATTAATTTCCTATTCCTGGGAACATTTTGGCATGGATACACAAATGAGGAGAGGAAAAAAGCCCTAGGATGACTTAGAAGAGGATTTAGTGGGCAAAATGCCATGTATTTTCCAGTGTCTATTTTTTATAAATCATACAAATGCTAGATTTTGTCCTGAAAATGTTTTTTTGTAATTTGCTAGGACTGTGACTATTTTTCCTGAATTATTTAAGTCTTTGGTGTTTAAGGTAATCTGCTATCTCATAAAATCTGTAAAAAAAATTTTTTTAAGTGGGGTGGAGTAGTTAATTATTTTTTAAAATTATTTTTAAAAATTACATTCTTCCTTAGAATCAATACCATGTATCAGTTTTAAGACAGAAGAGCAGAAAGGGCTAGGCAACTGGGGCCAAGTGTTTGCCCAAGGTCACACACCTAAGAAGTGTCTGAGGTCAAATTTGAACCCAGGACCTCCCATCTCCATGCCTGTTTTTTAATCTTCCTAGCTACCCTTGTGTGGTTTTATTTTGAGATTCAGTAGCTTTTCAGCTGGCCCTGCATGGCATTACCAATAGATCTGCATTTTGTGTGATAAAATATCGCATGACAGAGCCAGATGTCCCTTTGCTTCATATTACACTTTGCCAGACATTGCCCAGAACAATTTGCCTAGAAGACATGAGTCCTGGCTCTGTTGTTAAATTTATCAAGACATTAACTGGAAATTAGGGTCAAGGACTATCACTGACTGATTTTGTCCCAAAACAGTTTTTCATGTTGAATAGTCTGGCAGAATTTTTTTCATTGATCTACTCTGAATAGATTGTATATTGATGTTTTATGTGAATATACCATTTCTCAGAGCCATAGGACGTAATTGACTTATTAACTTCCATTCCGTCTATTGCTTATAATCTTAGAAAAAGGTGAAATAATACCAACTTAATGCAAGTGTGTCTGTCTTCAGTTTTTAAATGATGCAAAAGAAGTCTTGTCTCTTAGAAATTCATCTTTCATCTAAATTCATCTTTCACCAAAGTGCATGTTTCTGATATATATTTCTTTTACATCATACTAATTCTGATTCTTACATTATCATTTTTAATTTAAATTTATTTATTTGTTATATCAAGATACACTCCCTTACCCCTCATCCTATTAACGAAAGCATCATTTGATATGTGTATATACAAAACTATATCTTGTTTATTCATTTATTTATTCTATTTCTATTTATTGGTTCTTTCTTTGGAGGTGGACATATACAAGTCATTCTTCAAACTCTTTTTGCTGCTGTATATAATGTTCATCTCACTCTTCACAATTTTACACAGATCTTTCCATATTTTCCCAAAATTAATCTGCTCATCATTTCTTATAATGCATTAGTATTCCATCACAATCATGTGCTACAATCTATTTATCGATTCCCCAATTGATGGGCACCCTTTCAATTTCCAGAGCTTTGCCACTATAAAGAGAGTTGCTATAAATATTTTGGAACAAAAGGTTCATTTCCTTTTCCCCTCATCACCTTAGGAAATAAACCTAACAGTGATATTACTGGGTCAAACGCTATATGTAGTCTTTGATCATACTTCCAGAGTAAGTCATAGTGTTCCATGACAGTTTCCATAGTCTCCATAGCAATGAAGATGAAGATCACCCAAAGAATGATGAGAAACCCATCATACAGTTGACTGTAACACATTGTAAAGTACAAATTTCAAAGGAGAAGTGGAGTAAAGAATGCCATTAATAAAATATGCTGTGAAAAGAGAAGATGGACTCATCATGCGGCAATAGTGAAGAATGGCCAGTGGACAGACTATATACTTGTTCCCTGGTTATCTATGATGAAAAACTGGGAGGCTGACTGCCATGGAGAATTTACAGAAGGACATAGATGAGAGTCACATATGGATCCATAAAGGAAGAGACTTAGATTTGGAAAGAACCTGAGCAGTCATTAGTTGTCAAACTCAATCAGTTGTCAAGTCTTGTTGATTCAATGTCAATAATATAATGCACACCCACCCTTTCTCTCTACCCACCAGGCTTTAGTTTCCATTTTCATTTCAGGGCTTTATCACCTCTCCTCTGAACTATTGAAATAGCTTCCTACATGTTCTCCCTGCCTTCAGCTTCCCCTCTAATTTATCTACCACATAACTGCTTAATTCTCCATATCCACCTCCTAGCTTCCTTGGCTTCCTCCAAGTTCTTACTAAAACCTTACCTTCCGCAAAAAGCCTGTCCTAATTTCCCTTCCTTTTCTTGGTTATCCAGTTTATCCTGTGTATAACTTCTTTGCATATAGTTGCTTGAATGTTCTCTTCGCAACGGACCGGGAATTCCTTGAGAGTAGGGACTGTTTTTTGCCTTTCTCCAAATCTCCAGTGCTTAGCACAAAGCCGGGGACATAGTAGGCACTTAATAAATATTTATTGATTGATTAAATGATAATAAATAAATTCTACGTTTCCTGCTCAAAAAGTGTTAATGGTTTCCCCTTTCCTCTAGGATAAAATATGTTCGTGTGCATATTGAACTTGTAAATTCTTTCACAATCCTACTTCAAGCTAAACTCTCAAACTTATTGATGCCTCTTCTCCCCCTACTCTACATTCCAGACCAACTGATCAGTTTACTGTTTAATCTTCTGTCTGCCAGCTTTGGCACTCCCTTCTTTACCTCCACTTCACAGAATCCCTAAAAACAGCTCAATTACTCGGTCCTACAGAAGGAAAGCTTATCCAGATGTCCCTAGTGGCTAGTGGACTAATTTCACTAGGAACTAATTTTATCTTTAATTTCCTATGTATATGTTTGCTCTCCATCTCCATTGCCTGTAGAATGTAAGAGATCAGGAACAGATCCCTTTTCACTGCTGTCTCTCTTCCCTCAGTGTCCAGCCCATGGGGTACACACTAGATGCTTAATAAATGCTTGTTGAATTGATGCTTTTATCAAATAGATGAGGATAGATATGGAAGCTCAGAAAGACGATGTGAGGTAAATCCTTTAAAAGGACACAGAACTTGCAAGGGTCACATAAAATCCATCATGCTATGGATTTTATATATCCATATCCATATCCACCACATCTACTCTTACCATCATATTGTATCATGCTGGGATCCATTACAGTGGGAGGAATAGCTAGGTAAGCGGTCCTACAAAGACCCTTTCAGATGCTGGCTGCATCCAATTTTCAAAGGACCAAGGGTTTCACTCAACGGATAGATTTTAGACATGAAATCTTGTACCCCAATCATGGCAGTTGTCTGAGCTGTTACCCACTTACCTACAAAAGAGCATAGAAAAGATTTAGGGTTCAAAAACTGAGCTGTTTGCTAGTTGTTAGGCAAAGAAGACAAAGCAGCTGGGTGGCTCAATGGATATAGGCTTGGAGTCAGGAAGACCTGAGTTCAAATCTGTCCTCATCTGCTCACAAGCTGTGTAACTCTGAGCAAGTCATCTAACCTTCATTTGTTTTAATCCCTTAGTGAAGGAAATGGCAAACCACTCCAGTATCTTTGCCAAAAAAATCCCCAAATGAGATCATAAGGACTGACAATAGGCAAATAACATCACTTGGCTTATTCAGACTGAAAAATTATTAGTTTTATGGAATGTGAATTATAACCTTAAGTGAAGACTGACAAAGAAAACCAAGCTTCTCAATTAAGAAGAACCCAGAGAAAAACAAAGTCACTATATACAACAGAAATATTGTTTGAAGAACAATTTGTGCACATTAACCTCTAGAGAAAGAAGTGATAAATAGATAAATCGAATATAAATAGAAAAATAAACTGATAAATAGAAATAAGCAAGACATACTTATATACATATATCTTCTTGTCAAATGATGCCTTCTCTAATGGGAGCAGGGTGGGGAGGGAAGGAGTTTCCTGTCACAGATAATGTCACAAATAAACAAATAAATTTAAATTTAAAAAAATTTACTTAAACAAAAATTAAAAATACAAAACAAGGAAACCTAAAGGTGTTAGTTAACTAGGAGAATCCTTCTCTTTCTTCAGAAGCACATGGCACCTGGGGCTGAAAGTATGCTGTTGGGGAGATAAGAGGTTCAAGTAGCCTAGATTCCAAGGGAACAAAACAAACTTCAGACTTTTCCCCACATCCTATAACAAAGTTGTTCTGCCCTTTTCAAAAGAGTCATTAAATGCCTTTAGGCTTTATTTTCAGAAAACAAGGAAACATCCAGTCTTGCTGTGAAGCAGACATCTTCATCACCTCAAGAATTTCATCTGAGCTAGAAGTCAGCATCCAGTAAAGATATCCAACAAAGGCAACATCTGGAGGAAAGTATGAGGCCAGCTCGTAGTAAGTCTGGAAGGAAACTTGTGGGGGCATCACTAGAAAATGTCAGATGCAAAATTAGAGTATATATATTGCCCCTCCATTGTTCCCCCATACATATATGTGATTCCCTCCACATGGGCCAGACATATTCTCTACATACATACCTACCTTTTCTATACTTGTGCTCATTGATATTGTTCACATTTTTGAGAATGAGAACCCTATATTTTTATGAGGAATTTGTTTTGTTATACTTTTCTTTCTTTTTTTTGCCTCAACAATAAAACTTTTTTTTAAAGCAAACCTTGCCCCCAAACTGTAAGGTTTTTAAAGCAATTTTTAGTAGTTATGTACTTGTTTAATATTTAGAATTTGTAGTATAATATATTTATAATAACATTTAGTATTTATAATATAAATAGAATATAGTATTTAGCATTTGTGTTCTTGTTTTTTAGTTGGGTCTCTTTATCTTTATTTTATTTTTGTTGTTGTTGCTACTCTTCTTACTATACTATTTAATTAAATATCTTTGCTTTAACTAGTCTTCTTTATGATACATTAGTAAGGGACTGTGAGTTATGATAAATGGGGTGGAGGCTCACACAGTACTTTGAATGTAGCTACCTGCTGGGGCATCTGAAATTTAAAAAGAAGGCCAAATATTATAACTACTTTGATGAGATCATAACTTCATCAGAGTACTGCATTTTGCACAATTGATAGAATATAGAGGGCAGCTAAGTGGCACAGTAGATAGAGTTTTGGGCATGGAGTCAGAAGACTCATCTTCCTAAGTTCAAATCTGGCCTCAGACACTTGCTAGCTGTGTGACCCTGAGCAAGTCACTTGAGTTAGCTGATACTTAGGGATATAATTAATAGAGTCCCTGTCCCCAAAGGACTTACAATCTAATGGGTGAGACAACATGCAAAAAGAAGTAGGAAAAGTCAGAAGGATGGGGATTTATGGGACACAAGAGGGCATCTTGTTTGGTGGAGCTGAAAGCAGGTAGATCAGTAGATGAAAAGTGAAGTGAGCTGTGAGTCCAGTTTCTGCCTTCCATAAAAGGAAGATATTGGGAAGAGTTTGGTAATTCACCCTTCAGTCCTCAGATCATAGGGGAGAGAAGGCTGAAAAAGGTGATGTCAGTCAAGGTTTTAATTAGCAGCATGCAAGTGAATATCTTCTATCAATGCAGGCAGGCACCTTCTTTCCTCAGTCTTAGAATAGCTGTTCTCAAATTTTTTGGTCTCAGGATTCCTTTATACTTTTTTAAATTGAGGACCCCAAAGAAATATGGTTTGTATGGGTTACATCTATTGATATTTACCATATTAGAAGTAACATATCTTAGTACTATTATGAAAATGGTTTTGACTTTGTAGAATTCTTGAAAAGGTCTTGGTGACTCCCAGAGGTCCCTGGACCATACTCTGAGAACTGTTGCTTTCTTAGGGAATTGCCTACAACCCTGAGAGATTAATTGCATTTTCCAGGGTAACAAAACTAGTACATGTCAGAAACAAGCAGGCTTGAACCTATGTCTTCAGGACTCTGAGCATGGTTCTCTAGCATACCACCTCTCTTGGATGACTAAAAACTTCATTTTGATTATAATTTCTACCCTGGAGTTCTTGAATTAAAGTTCTTCATCAAGTGTCCTCAGAGTTGTTATAATCCCATTCAGGATCTTCAGATGGCCAGTGTACTGCATTGCATCCCTGGACTTTATTGACACGAGAAATGATTTTATTTTTCTCATGTTCCAGTAGAAAAGCCTGGAGCAAATTTTCAACATCTTTACAAGACGAATTATATTGAAAAAATATGTCAGCAATTTTTGAGAGCTGACCTGCAGTCTGTGAATTCAGGGGTTGCTCCTAGCTAGGTGTGACAACTTAGGTGAATGAAGAGTAGGAGACAGCTTGGGTGTTTCAGACCTGTTGCACAGGAATGGCAAGAAGCTGCTCCACTTGGCACAGAGTCATCTTTATTTTTATACCTAGTGGTTACATTTTTTCTTGGCACACAGTCTCATTTTTCAACATACATGATCTTTTATAGGTAATTGGATATGTCACAATCAACTTTTCACAAATTGTTTAATTAACATTCTATGATCATCCTGCATACCAAGTTGCTACAACAAAGCAATACTTTCTAGAGATAAATGTTTCTTCGTCACAAGCAAGGGTCAGTCCCATTAACCTGTGAAATGCTTGGGCTTGTTAAGAAGATGATTTTTGCTTTTAATCAACTTACATAATCAATCAGAATTACTTAAGAGATAAGTAAAAAAAAAAAACATTTGCTGCTAGGTGCAGGGGTAAAGGGTAACTTTAATACAATCCAAGTGTAGGAATTTTCCTAATTTCCAGTTTTCATTTTTCTATGTTACTTAGAGATGTTGTTGGACTTCAGTAAACAAAACAAGTTGGTGGACTGTGATGTACCAGGCTATACGTAAGGGGTGATTGATGTGCCTGTCATTCCTGGTTTGTAATGGGGTGGAGAACCTGGAGACTTAATTCTAGGAAGAAAAAAGGGAAGGGGTATCCCACCTAAGTGGGTATATAGGAATCTTTTAGGTTTAATTCTGTAAGTATGATCTTTTGGTGATATTCTGGGTAGACTAAAGTGGGATTAATCTCACAAGTGTTTTTGCTTTCATATTATTTTTCCTACAGCTAGGGAGAGAATGATAATCATAGTAATTCTAATAGCGATGGATGTTAGTGGGAGAAGTCACACAGAAGGGAAGCTGAGTGGGTGTCTCCATATTTCCACGGGGTCACTTTGCAACCCTGGTTTGGCAGCCTATAGCCGGCCATCTTTTTCGTTACCACAAATGGATCTTCTTCATAACTGGGAACATTGAGTATCAATTCATTTACATCTTGGGGAGTAAAAGATATATGGTGTCTTAGGGTACCACATCCCCATTGTGTCCTATTTGGGGCAGTTCCCTTAAGGGAAAAGGGATTTTTTAGAATTAGGTAATGGTGGGGATACCAAGGCACCTGAAGAAGGAACAGGTTTGGTAGGAGGACAAGATTTCCTTGGTGCTGAAATTGGTCATGGGGTGGGAGAAGGGACAGGAGAGAATGAGGTATCAGGAGAAGGATCAGGGGAGGTAAGGTTAACCAGGAGTTGCAGAGCATAAGAGAGGTGGTTCTACAGCTCAGATATAGGGGAGGGGTCTTCCTTCTCTATTTGGGGGGATATAGGATTTTCCTCTCTTAGTGGTTCAGGAATAGGCTTGTTAAAATCAGACATGTTTTGGATGGGGTCAGTATTTGCCATTGGACCATATAAGAAGTATTTGAAATTGTCCAATTGAATTTGCATGCCAGCGTACATTTCAGCTTTAATTTTTCATATGGTAGCAATTCTTGTCATAACATTTAGGAATAGTAAAATAAATTTCCTAAGAACATAAGGAGTAGGAGGAATTCAGAAACCTCAAAGGTTCCCAACTGGACAAAAGCCAGAAGGCTTTCATGTAGAATAATACTCATGCTGCTTGGTGTTGCAATCAAGAGATTAAGGGGGGAAAATTACATATATAATATATATATTTAATTAAATTGCTTATAATTCTGGGTTTTGTCAGTAGATGGCACTACTGGATAGGGGTTAAAGTCAGGGTGTGAAAATTAAAGGTAAGGGTGTGGCCCCTTTAAGGATATCACACCTTGATTTAATTAAATCCTTGTTTGGAGGGCAGGAGAGGAAACCTTTTGTTGGAGATTAAGTATAGGAGGGGTAACTAGAAGCAGCTGCCTCTCCCCTCAGGGTAATTCTGAGTTGGCTTGGGGCAAAAAGGGTTTTATAAATTATCTTTTACCTTATATGGGCTATGAAAGTCTCTTAGGGTAAAAAGGACCAGTTGTTTTTGTTGTTGTTGCTGTTACTTTAGCACTGCTCTTCCTGACTAATCTCCCCAGGTTTTACTTCTCACCCTAGAGACAGTAGGGTTTGGAAAAAAGAAAGTAGAAATTCTGTTGGGGCAGAGCAGGACTACTTTCCCCCTTGAGAGTGAGTGAAAGCTTTGCCCCAGGTTTTTCCCTCATAGCTAGTTAAGGAACAAACAAGGTAGCTAATTGGGTTGTTTGGGGGTGTGGTGGGGGAGGGAGTGGTGGGAACAGCTTCCCCAAGTGAGGCCTCAGGGTCCTGCTGATAAGATTAAAAACAACTGTGCTATATTTCTTTCTAAGGGGGAAAAGAAAAAAAAAATTGACCTTATCTTTCACAGCTGTGAAATGTAGACTCAAAAACAAACTATTAAAAGCTGACTTAGGGATAGTAACAAAAATAAAGGAAATGTCAAGAAAAGTTATGAAGATTGAGGATATTCATCAGAAATTTGTGGTCAGCCAAAAATGTAAAGGGATAGAAATGTGAGGGGTTTTCATAAATGGTTGGACTGGATTATTTAAGAATAGGGTTGCCAGGAATTTTAATTAATTCCAAGAGATTTACTTAACAATTTATTTACAAAATATAGAAAGAGTGAAAGTAATAACATGAGAGAGAAGATAGGGTAAGATATCTAGCCTAATTACTATGTATTTTGCTCCAACCCCTGGCTGAAAAACAGGCAGGAGAGTTCAGCCTTTAGCTGGAGAGGCCTTGGCCCTTGTAGCCAAGGACCTGGGAATGCAGGGAGCCTCTCTAAAGAAGATAGGTCTCTCCTGCGGCTAGTCTCTTCAGAAAATCCAGTAAAGGAGTCATCTCTTTCATTCACCATGTGTCAGCCCAAAGGGACAGTCTCAGCAAGTCTAAGGTCTCAGGTCCAGTCAGCAGATTCTTCATCAAACTCAGAACACCAAAGAATGAGAGCACTCAGAAGTCTCAAGCATGAAGAACTCCAGAAATCGTCAGAGGAAGTTGTAACTCCTTTCAAAGAAGCAACCTCTACCAAATATCTTACATTACGTTCACTTAATTATCTGTGACATTATGGGATAGAATACAGATAAATAAAATAGATGAGTATTTAAAATATTAATTTCTAAGACTTCATCTGTGATATCTCCTTCCCAAATTTTAACTGGCAGTACAAAGGGACAGAATAATCTTTCATTTTCTTTTCATTCGCTCCCCTAAGTAGAAGTTTTAATAAGCTGTGAAACTGACTCAAAATAGAGAGGATAAGAGGAGGGACTCAAGTGATCTAGAAACCAAGTAACCAACATCTAGAAAATTCCAAAGTTGGCTCTCCTTGTGGGCAAGGCCACTATACATTAGGATTGTTTGGTCTGGTGAAAAAAGGACTTTTTTCCCCCCTTATATAGCTTTGGATGCTTTTGTGGAACCCAGGTTGGAGACAGAGAGGCACATTGACTTGAAAGTAAAAGAATGGAATCTCCTTGTGGGCAGGAACTATTTAGGTTTTCTTTGTATCCTCAGAGCCTAGGGCAATGCCCAGCACCTTGTAGGTATTTGGTAAATGCTTATTGAATGAATGGAGTTTGAAACTGATACCCTATGTTACTAGTAGAAAATTAAATCATTCCTATGACTTTCTCTGTGGTTTGAGGTGGGGCGTATATTTTCTGAGTCAATTTATCTAAGCACTCTGGGATCATTGTAGCATGAAGAAATTAGAAAATAAGATTCAGTCTCCATGGTTTTCTTATGGCATTTCACAGTCTACCAGAATGCAACTCTGTCTCTTTGCCTTGAATTGGAGGTAGGAGAAGAAGGGATGTTCAATAAAATGATCTACAGAGTTATTTCCAGCTCTGGGGGAATCTTCTGATCATTGGTGGTATAGCAAGTAGACAGTCCTAGACTTGAAGTTGGGAAGATCTAAGTTCAGGTTTTGCCTTCTGTGACCACTGCCAATCAATTATTTTTTTTTAAACCCTTACCTTCCGTCTTGGAGTCAATACTGGGTATTGGCTCCAAGGCAGAAGAGTGGTAAGGGCTAGGCAATGGGGGTCAAGTGACTTGCCCAGGGTCACACAGCTGAGAAGTGTCTGAGGCCAGATTTGAACCTAGGACCTCCCATCTCTAGGCCTGGCTCTTACTACACTGAGCTACCCAGCTGCCCCCCAATCAATTATTTAATACCTCTCTGAGCCTCAGTTTCCTTATCTATAAAATGGACCTATTAATAACTGTATTGCCTACATCACCGAGTTATAGATAGTATAAGATAGTGGATACAAAGTACTTTGCATACCTTAAAGTGGTATCTAAATGCCAGTTATTAATATTGTTGTTTCTAGTGACTCTTGAAAGAAAATATAGTTACAATAGCCATGCTTTACTGCCTAATACAATCTAATCTCCTCTGTATTAAAAAAAAATAAAGAAAAGGGAAGTTTTGTGCCCCAATGGGAAGCTTGTCACAGCTCTAAATTCAATCCGGACACTGCCCCCAAACCTGGTTTCTAATTCATATAAAACAAAACAAGAGGCAATTAGGTTGCACAGTGGAAAGAGAACCATGCCTGGAGATGGGAGGTTTGGGGTTCAAATCTACCTTCAGGCATTTCTTAGCTAGGAGATCCTGGGCAAGACACTTACCTCCATTTGTACCTAGCCCTTGCCCTTTACCAAGACAGAAATAAGGGGTTTAAAAAAGAAGAAGAAGAAGAAAAACAAGACGAAAGATCTCCCTGGCTGTTAAGTCTGGAAGGCAGCATAGTACCAGAGTCAGAAGCAGTAATGAGGAAATGATAAAACTCATCCATCCAGTCTATCTTTCTGGGCCTGTTCTCTGGCTGTACCATCTCTTCCTCCTTCCCCCTGCCCCACTGGATTCACGTCTATCTGGCCAGCAGTGCAGTTGTGGCCCCTGAGCATGTGCGCCTGAAGTCAGACAGGACATCTTGTCCTTTGTCCTAGAGAGGATGTGCTCCTAGGCAGGGCTGCACCTAATTACCACTGAAGCTCAGTTCAGAAACCTCCTCATCCCTGAACAAGATTCAGGGATAAAAGACTGATTAGAAAAGATTAGGAGCTGGATACAGCTGTCTCCGATCCTTGATCATGCCACATTAACTAATTAGTGTGAGTTCCTTTTGTGAAGCAGCGCAGTCACTGGGGAAAAACCCTGCTTCTTGACAGGAGAGAAGTGCCCCCTCCTAATGAGAGTCTGCTCTGCGCTGTTCTCTAGGCTATAGCACAATGCCTTGTGCTGTGAGATTTCTAATGACGGTGATTTTTTTTACTACAGCAGATTTTTTTTATTACACTCATCCTAAAATACAATTATGAACAGAATTTCTATTTCAATCCATCTTCATACTTCTCTACTCTTGGAATTCAGATCAGATTATTTACATTATAATGTGTAAATCATTCTCTGCTGAAAGAAACATTACCCTTTTTTTTTTTAAACCCTTACCTTCCATCTTGGAGTCAGTACTGTGTATTGGTTCCAAGGCAGAAGAGTGGTATGGGCTAGGCAACGGGGTCAAGTGACTTGCCCAGGGTCACACAGCTAGGAAGTGTCAGAGGTCAGATTTGAACCTAGGACCTCCTGTCTCTAGGGCTGGTTCTCCATCCACTGCCCCCAAAACATTACCCTTTGATGGAGTAAAGCCACAATATCAGACTGTTTTCTGAAAAGAAGATGTGAATTTAAATGAATCCATCCATCTAATGGTCCATCTGTTCAGAGGTGACTTGAATGTGTCTTCCTGAAATAGAAAAGGGAAACAAATTAAAAGTATTTTAACTAGAAAATACCCCAAACTTCACATTGTAAATCATCAGAATTACTCCCAAAATATCTCCATGTTAAACTTTATTTCTTCCTTTTTTGTCTGTTTCCTCTAACTTTCCCCCTCATTTTGTTTCTTTAGTAGGAATTAACACTTTGATCATAGCCTGTGAATATCTAATAAATATGGTAAAGGAAGGAAATACAAGTGTCTACTATATGTCAGGAAAAGATCTCATTTGATCGTCACAACCGTGGAAGGTAGGTGCTATATATATTAAACACTAAACCAAACTGAACATATACTAACAGCAGATTAATTTTATGATGATTTTCCATTATGAACATCATGCCCTAAAAATGGCACTAGTATTAAAGTTTAAAATTAAACACAAGTTTGGAGTGATTGGTGTTTTAATATGTTAATATTTTAAATTTTAATTTATTTAATTTAATTTATTTCTTTTTATTTTATTAATTTAATAATATTTAATATGTTAATAAAATTCAAGCTAGGTGGTATGGAACTGGAATTGTAGTCAGGAAAACCCGAGTTCAAATACTGCCTTAAACAATTAGTAGCTGTGTAACTCTGGACAAGTCACTGAACTTGTCTCAGCTTCAATTTCCTCATCCGTAAAACAATGATAATAGTATCTCTTGCTCAAGATTATTGTGATAAACAAATGAGACAACATTTATAAAGTGCTTTGTAAACATTAAAGTACTATGTTAATGCTGTTATTAATTCAGTAAGCATTTCCTAAATGCTTAATGTGTGCAAGTCACTCTTCTAGGTGCCAAAGATACAAAAACTGAAACAGAACAGTCCCTACCTTCAAGGCACTTACATTCTGATCTTCAACTTTAAGGTCCAAATACTTTAAACTAAAATAACCATTGTCACAAAGGAAAAGACTGTTGCTGCCACTAGAGGTCACTAAAACCAGATTCTAGGACAAACTGATGATAACATCTTTCCCCCCAAATTCCCATCTTGTAGCAGAATCATTTTTGAGCCATACTTAATTCTGTCCTAATCGGAATTCAGATTTTGTAAAGCACAGAAGGGCTTCCCAATGCAAGGATTTCTTTTCTAACATGTCTGACGTTGAAGCATCGATTGGAGTTATTCTTTTCTCTGAGTGTAGTGTAAATATTAATTCCCTCTTTTCCCCTTTGTGTGCCATCATAGCTGCCCCTATGCCAAGAAAACTCAAAATGAGAGTTCCTTGATCAGGCTAGAAATTGTTAGAAATACCTTTTGAATAGAACTCAATTTTTTTTTGCCCATCTCTGTGTTCATTGGTCATGGAGAACTCCTGTTGAGAAGTTCCCTCCGTTAATGAAAGTTGGCATGTTTTTTAAGGGACTTAGTGAGATGTCCGGGACACTGACACACAGTAACCGGCTCAATCTGGATAACAAAGTGTCTGCGAGGCAGATTTAAACCAAAATCTTCCTAGTTCTGACTTTCTTATCTACTCCCATATGCTGCCTTTAAATAGCCTATTAAACAACAACAACAAAAGATAGAAACAGTTTTTTTCATCTTGAAGATGGCAGAGTAGAAGTCGAGAAGCTTGAAACCACCATGAGAATCCTTTCCAACCAACCTTAAAATAATGCCTCAAAACAAATATTGGAGTGAAATGGCCAACAAAGAGACAGAACAAAGCAACTTTCATGCAGAGAACAATTTGAAAGATAGGTAGAGAGGGCTCACTGGCTCCCTGGGGTGAGGGGGAGCACAGCCCATAGGAGGATACACAAAGGAGTACCAGTGTAAGCCAACAGCAACAGCCCTCCCCACCCATCTATTGTTACACATTCTAAACCTGGGCCCAAGCTACTGGGGAGTCCCTGAGTCCTTGGCTAAGGCATCAGTTGTACAACCTCACGCCTACCCATTAAAGTTCCCAGCCCCATCCCAAGCCAGCCATGAGACCCCCAAGCCCTAGCACAGGGCAGTCCATAATGTGCCTGGTTTGTGCAGGTCAAGAGGGAGGCTCTGAGTCCTTGCCCAAGGCCAAACAGAGGCTGCAACACGAGACAGCTGAAAAAGGACCTAAGTGGTAGGAGTCCAAGAAGAGGTCTAGAGCCCTTGCTCAAGTCTGCAGTGAGGTCCTGAACCCCATTTCAAAGCAGTATGTGATATGCCTGATCTGTGTAAGCCCAGAACAAGGCCCTAAGCCCCAAGATCAAGGAAAAGTTACAAGTCCCAGGACAAGGCAGTTCATAATGTGCTTGACCTGGTTAAGCCAGAGTAAGACCAAAAACACCTGCCCAAGCCTGAGGCTAGACTCTGAACCCTAGCACAGGGTGGCTACAGTGTTCTGAGCTCTACAAGCCATCAACCATCTCAGGAGGTGATTGAATAAGCAATGGGAAATGGCCATCAGAGCTCCCAGCCCACAGGCCATCATGCCACACTGGAAGAAATGAAACTTGCAAAAACTGAGAAATAGAGCTAAGAAAGGGTAACAGGAAGGAAAAAAACTGAAGTTTAAGAGAGTGCCTCCTTTATCCTGAAAACAGATCCCACCTTTAAGATAAAAGTGAAACTCAAGAAAAGGGTTGGGGGAAAAGCAAACAAACCAAAAAACCCTCTAACAACAGAAAACTTTTGTGGAGAAAAAAGAACAAGGCACAGACACTGAGGGGAACAGTAAAAGCAAAGTAAAAATATGCAAAACTTCAAAGAAAAATATGAATTGATGTCAGGCTCTGGAAGGGCTCAAAAAGGATTTTTAAAAATCAAGTAAGAGAGTCAGAAGAAAAATGGGGAAGAGAAAGGAAAGCAATAGAAAGAGAAAATAACAGCAGAATTGGCCAAAGGGAAATGGAGGCTCGAAAACTCAGTGAAGAAAAGTATTCCTTTAAAGTTAGAATTAAGCCACTAGAAACTGACTTTAAGAGACATCAAGAAACAATAAAACAAAATCAATAGGATGAAAAAAGCAGAAAATCTCATTGAAAAAAATAACTAACCTGGAAAATACATCCAGGAGAGACAATTTAAGAATTATTGGATTATCTGAAAATCATGATAAAAATCTTTTAAAAATAAGAATGATTATTTTTAAAAGCCTGGATATCATAATTCAAGAAATTATCAAAGAAATTTTCCCTGATATTTTTGAACCAGAGAGTAAAATAGAAATTGAAAGAATTTACAAATCACCTCCAGAAATCAGTCCCCAAATGACAACTCCCAGGAATATTATAGCTAAATTCAAGGGGCTCCCAAGTCAAGTAGAAAATACTACAAATAGCCAGAAAGAAGCAATTCCAATATCATGGAACTACAGTCAGGATTACACAGGATTTAGCAGTATGCACTGCAAAGGCTTGGAATATGATATTCCAAAAGGCAAAATATCCAAGTTTATAACCCAGAATCACCTACCCATCAAAACTAACTATATTCTTTCAGGGGGAAAAATGGACATGTAATAAAATAGAAGATTTCTAAGCATTTCTGATGAAAAGACCAGACCTAAACAACAAATCTGATGTCCAAATTGTCTTAAAAAAAGATAAAAGAGAGAAGTTCATACCCCTGAGAGAAGCTTAGACTTTTGGTATGGAGAGAGGGAAAGAGAGGAGAATCCCCTTCTCAAAGTGGGGTCCAGGAGAGACAGCAGATGTAATGGGTTGGCTCAGAGAAAGGAGAGGGGGTTTGAAGATTTCCCCCCTCCTGCCTTCCCTCCTTAGCTAAAGATACTTTCCCCAATTCTCTCTTGTCCCTCTTGTCCCCCCTCCACTACTCGAGTTCAAAAGGTCTCCCCTTGATCCATTCACTCACACTCAGCTTGGGGAACAGATAACTTTAATGTTAACTCAATCAGGTAATACAAAGGAATAATGGGCAGGGAAGAATGGGAAAAGTAAAGTGGGGAAAAGGTTTCCCTGTCTCTATCTAAACCCTTTTCCCTCCCTCCTCAAGTTTGGGGGGAACTCAGGCCTTGGCAGTATGAGCCCTCTGAGAGAAAGTCAGGTTGACTCACCCCTGGGCAACAGTAGCTGAGGTAAAGTCTGCTCAGGTTTCTCTTCAGAAGTCCCTTCAATTGGGAAGTGTTGGAGGGAAAAGATTTCCAGTCACCAGCAGGAAAAGTGGGTAATCCTTAGGAGAAAGTCTTTTCCTACCTTTTCTCTTCAGCTTCTCAAGACCAAGAGACCCTCACTGTTCTCCATGCCAAAGTCTACTCCTCCTCAGGATTTCACTCCTGGGGCCCCTCCCCCCATCGAGGTGATCAATTTCACATACTCTTCAGCTTGGGACTTTTTCTCCAGTGCCAGCCTCTGTCACAAAATACAGGACTCAAGAGAAGCATAAAAAGGTAAATAACAAATAGAAAATTTAAGGTCAAACTCTTTAAATTACTTTAAATTCCTACGTGGAAAGATATTTGTAACTTTTAAAATTTTTATCATTATGAGAGCAGTAAGAAGGAATATACATAGACAGAGGGTGTGAGAGTAAAATGTTTATAGCGACATGATATACAAAAATAATAATAATCAAGGGGTGAAAAAGAAGATTGAGAGAAAAGGAAAGAGAGATAAAATGGTATGAATTATATCACCTAATAATGTGTGGAAAAAAATATTACAGTGGAGGGAGGATGAGGGTGGTGACAGGTAATACTTAAACCTTATTCTCATCAGAATTGGCTCAAAGAAAGAGAATATCAACCATATTTTTGGGGGGTATAGAATTCTATCTTACCCTACATAGAAGTAGGAGGAGAATGATAAGGGAGGGGAGAAATGTTAATGAGGGGGAATTGATGGGGGGGGGAATGAATAAAAGTTAAAAACTTATGAGGAGAGAAAGAGAGAGAGAGAGAAAGAGAAGAATTTAAAGGGGAAAATAAGGTGGAAGGGAATACACGGATCATAATCAGAACTGTGAATGTAAATGGGATGAACTCGCCCACAAAATGGAAGCAGATTACTTCTGCCTCCATTATGGCTGGAGATTTCCGGAAAAGTGTGGTTTGAAGTTTGAAGCAAGCTGCTAGTAGATTGGAGCTCATAACTCTTGTTGGTTGTCTTGAGAAGTCAACACAAATCCTGATTAGTGTGAAGATAGAATGGGATTTTAGGGTAAATGTAGTAATTTTACAAATTTCTCTGGAGACCATCTCTATAGACATGATATGCCAGTCTCTAGGAAGGTGGACATATGGTGTTCTCTGGGCAGCTCATGTTCTCTGACTGATTGTTATAATCCTTTGAGTTTGGTCAGTTTTTCAATATTATGCCAATTTGGTGAAGATAAAACTTTTCTGAGACAACAAAAAGCTATATTTCTGATATGGCATGGACCAACTAAGACTCTGCTTTACCAACCTGGGAAAGAACTAAAAGCCTAGAACATAGCAATACTGATAGCTGGCAAAAAACAGCCCCAAAGTTCTGCTCCTTCTCCCACCCTTTCTCCACCTTTTTTTTTTTAATAATAAACCCTTACCTTACTGTGTATTGGCTCCAAGGCAGAAGAGTGGTAAGGGCTAGGCAATGGGGGTCAAGTGACTTTCCCAGGGTCACACAGCTGGGAAGTGTCTGAGGCCAGATTTGAACCTAGCACCTCCCGTCTCTAGGGCTAGCTCTCAATCCACTGAGCTACCCAGCTGCCCCCCCCTTTTTTTTAATCCTTACCTTCTTTCTTAGTCAGACAGGGGCTAGTAGGGTTAAGTGACTTGCCCAAGTATTCTTTCCCCCTTAGTGGACTTGAAAGCCCTTCCCTACTTGAATGGTATAGAGTTGTCAAGAGTGGGAGAAACCTCCAGTCACTTCAGTCATCTTTGTGTTTTCTTTGGACCTTATTAAAGCTTTGATTTGTTTTAGGTGCTTCTGGCTACCAGCTTTGAGAAGGAGGCCAACCTCACTTCAGGTTACTAAGGAAAAGACTTTGGGAAGACATGAGAAGAGCTGGCTATCTCCATTATGTCCCTATCCCACCTTGCTCCTCTAGAGACTTTGGAAAGTTTCCCCTTGGGTGAGATTTGGGGTTCTCTCTCTCTTGAATGAAATTGAATTACCTCATTCTCGGTGAGAGAACTCCATTCTGCATTGCCCAGGATATATCCTCTTACATATACCTTTTCATTTCTGTTCTAATATTGATTGGAATAAATGAGTTTTCTTGACTAAGTGCTATGTGTGTTCATTACTGAACTGGTATTTGGTGGGAAAGGAGTTGAGCCTTGGATGTAAGGCTTAGGGTCCTCTTTCCCCCCCAATAGCTGCACAACAATCAAAGTTATCGTGAAACTGATCAGATCTCCTAGACTAACAATATTTAAGGGAACAGAAATATATGATTCTGAATCAATATCACCTCTCTCTGAGGAGAGCAGAGGGACTTCTGGACCCAACCTCTGGCTTCCTCTCCTAGCAGAAATTAAAGCCTCCCTTGGAGAAGAGTGGGGGTAAAAGAGGCTAGAGATGTCTATTCTGTTTCCCTTCAAGTCACACAGTGAAATCCCCATTTGGGGGCTACATTTGGGGACAGGCCTCACCACCCATGGAGCCTGCCTTTGTGTGTGTGTGTGTGTGTGTGTGTGTGTGTGTGTGTGTGTGTGTGTGTGTGTTGAATGAAAAGTAATCTTACGGGAAGGTCCTTGAGGTGTCCTTGACTGTTGGGCTTGATAATGTACACAATAACCTCCTACCCAGAGATTGTCCCCCAAGGATTCAGGAAAATAAGGTCAACCGAGAATAAGGCAGGAATTTCCTGTCTGGCAGGAAGGTTTCAGTGACAAGCAGGATAAGGAGAGGAGAGAAAGAGGCAGCTTGTCTGCCAAAGTTTGTCTGAAGAATAAATGCTTAGGGGAAAAGGAAAGGGTCCAAAGATGAATTGACTAACTGCAGCCAATTGTATTATCTGGAGTCAAGGTAAGAAATGATGAGGGTGCCCTCAATGTTAAGGTCATCCCTTCAGAAGGAAGTTTTAACAAGAGGCTTCCTCTTGGGTAAACCTCAAGACTATTCCCTTGAAATGACAAGAAAATTATTATTTACCCCCCTCCTTTTTATTTAGACTATTTCTCCATGGTTACATGATTCATGATTCCCCCAGTTCTTTCCTCCCCACCTTCCAAAGCTGACAAGCAGTTCCACTGGGTTATACACGTATCCTTGTTCAAAATCTATTTCTGTGTTATTCATATGTGCAGTAGAGTGATCTTTTAACATCAAAACCCTAGTCATATCCCCATCAAACTATGTGATCAATATGTTTTCCTTCTGCATTTCTGCTCCCACAGATCTTTCTCTGGATGTGGATAGTGTTCTTTCTCATAAGTTCCTCTGGGTTATTGCATTGCTGCTAGTAGAAGAGTCATTACATTCAATTGTGTCACAGTGTATCAGTTTGTGTACAATGTTCTCCTGGTTCTGATCCTTTCACTCTGCATCCATTCCTAGAGGTCTTTTCAGTTCATATGGAATTCATTATCCAGTTCATTATTCCTCTGAGCACAATAGTATTCCATCACCAACATATATCACAATTTTTTCAGCCATTCCCCAATTGAAGGGCATCCCCTCATTTTCTCATTTTTTGCCACCACAAAGAGCGCAGCTATGAATATTCTTGTACAAGTCTTTTTCCTTATCTCTTTGGGGTACAAACCCAGCAGTGGCATGGCTGGATCAAAGGGCAGACAGTCTTTTTTTTTTTAAGTTTTTAAACATTATTTTATTTGGTCATTTTCACACATTATTCAATGCAAACAAATATCATTTTCTTCCCCCCCACCCCCCACCACTCCTCCCCTATCTGACGTGCGATTCCACTGGGTATCACATGTGTCCTCAATCCAAACTCTTCTATGTTATTATTGGTTTTTGCATTAGGGTGTTCATTTAGAGTCTCTCCTCAATCATATCCCCTCCACCCCTGTAGTCAAGCAGTTGCCTTTCCTCGGTGTTTTTACTCCCACAGTTTGTCCTCTGCTTGAGGATAATGTTTTTTCTCATAGATCCCTGCAGATTGTTCAGGAACATTGCATTGACACTAATGGAGAAGTCCATTACGTTTGATTGTACCACAGTGTCTCAGTCTCTGTGTACAATATTCTTCTGGTTCTGCTCCTTTCACTCTGCATCACTTCCTAGAGGTTGTTCCAGTCTCCATGGAATTCCTCCACTTTATTATTCCTTTGAGCACAATAGTATTCCATCACCAACATATAACATAATTTGTTCAGCCATTCCCCAATGGAAGGGCATCCCCTCATTTTCCAATTTTTTGCCACCACAAAGAGCGCAGATATGAATATTCCTGTACAAATCTTTTTCCTTATTATCTCTTTGGGGTACAAACCCAGCAGTGCTATGGCTGGATCAAAGGGCAGAGAAGACAGTCTTTAATTGCCCTTTGGGCATAGTTCCAAATTGCCCTCCAGAATGGTTGGATCCATTCACAACTCCACCAGCAGTGTCTCTACTTTGCCACACCCCCTCCAGCATTCATTACTTTCCTTTGCTGTCATGTTGGCCAATCTGCTAGGTGTGAGGTGATACCTCAGAGTTGTTTTGATTTACATCTCTCTGATTATAAGCGATTTAAAACACTTTTTTTATGTGCTTATTAATAGTTTTGATTTCTTTAACTGAGAACTGCCTATCCATGTCCCTTGCCCATTTTTCAATTGGAGAATGGCTTGATTTTTTGTACAACTGGTTTAACTCTTTATAAATTTGAGTAATTAGACTTTTGGCAGAGGTTTTTGTTATGAAGATTGTTTCCCAATTTGTTGCTTCCTTTCTAATTTTAGTTACATTGGTTTTGTTTGTACAAAAACTTTTTAAGTTGATGTAGTCAAAATTATTTATTTTACATTTTGTGACTCTTTCTAAGTCTTGCTTGGTTTTAAAATCTTTCCCTTCCCAAAGGTCTGACATGTATACTATTCTGTGTTCACCTAACTTACTTATAGTTTCCTTCTTTATATTCAAGTCATTCACCCATTCTGAGTTTATCTTGGTGTAGGGTGTGAGGTGTTGATCCAAATCTAATCTGTCCCACACTGTCTTCCAATTTTCCCAGCAGTTTTTATCAAATAGTGGATTTTTGTCCCAAAAGCTGGGGTCTTTGGGTTTGTCATACGCTGTCTTGCTGAGGTCATTTACCCAATTCTATTCCACTGATCCTCCTTTCTGTCTCTTTGTCAGTACCAAATTGTTTTGATGACCACTGCTTTGTAATATAGTTTGAGATCTGGGACTGCAAGGCCACCTTCCTTTGCATTTTTTTTCATTATTTCCCTGGATATCCTTGATCCTTTGTTCTTCCAAATGAACTTTGTTATGGTTTTCTCTAATTCAGTAAAAAAGTTTTTTGGAAGTTCAATGGGTATGGCACTAAATAGATAAGTTTGGGTAGGATTGTCATTTTTATTATGTTAGCTCATCCCAACCATGAGCAATCAATGTTTTTCCAATTGTTTAGATCTAGTTTTAATTGTGTGGAGAGTGTTTTGTAGTTGTGTTCATATAGTTCCTGTGTTTGTCTCAGCAGATAGATTCCTAAGTATTTTATATCCTCTCAGGTGACTTTAAATGGAATTTCTCTTTCTAGTTCTTGCTGCTGAACTGGGTAGGAGATATTTAGAAATGCTGATGACTTATGGGAGTTTATTTTGTATCCTGCAACTTTGCTAAAGTTGTTGATTATTTCAACTAGCTTTTTGGTCAATTCTCTAGGATTCTTTAAGTAGACCATCATATCATCCGCAAAGAGTGACAGCTTGGTCTCCTCATTGCCGATTTTAATACCTTCAATTTCTTTTTCTTCTCTAATTTCTACTGCTAGTGTTTCTAGTACAATATTAAATAATAAAGGTGACAATGGGCATCCTTGATTTACTCCTGATCTTATTGGGAAGGCTTCTAGTTTATCCTCATTGCAGATGCTGTTTGCTGATGGTTTTAGATATATACTGTTTATTATTTTTAGGAAAGGCCCTTCTATTCCTATACTTTCTAGTGTTTTCAGTAGGAATGGGTGTTGTATTTTATCAAAGGATTTTTCTGCATCTATTGAGATAATCATGTGATTTTTGTTGGTTTACTTGTTAATATGGTCAATTATGTGGATGGTTTTCCTAATGTTGAACCATCCTTGCATTCCTGGCATGAATCCTACCTGATCATAGTGGATAACCCCTGTGATGACTTGCTGGAGTCTTTCTGCTAGTATCCTATTTAAGATTTTTGCATCTATATTCATTAGAGAGATTGGCGTATAGTTTCTTTCTCGGTTTTTAACCTGCCTTGCTTTGGGATCAGTACCATGTTTGTGTCGTAAAAAGAATTTGGTAGAACCCCTTCTTTGCTTATTCTGTCAAATAGTTTGTATAATATTGGGATTAGTTGTTCTTTGAATATTTGATAGAATGCATTTGTGAATCCATCTGGACCTGGGGATTTTTTCTTAGGGAGTTCTTTGATGACTTGTTCAATTTCTTTTTCTGATCTGGGGTTGTTTAGGTAATTTATTTCTTCCTCTTTTAATCTAGGCCATTTATATTTTTGTAAGTATTCATCCATATTACCTAGATTGCCATATTTGTTGCCATATAATTGGGCATAGTAGTTTTTAATGATTGCCTTAATTTCCTCTTCATTAGAGGTGAGGTCTCCCTTTTCATCTTGGATACTGTCAATTTGGTTTTTTTCTTTCCTTTTTTTAATTAGACTGAGTAGTACTTTGTCTATTTTATTTGTTTTTTCAAAGTACCAGCTTCTAGTCTTATTTATTAAATCAATAGTTCTTTGACTTTCAATTTTATTGATTTCTCCTTTTATTTGTAGGATCTCTAATTTAATCTTCATCTGAGGATTTTTAATTTGTTTACTTTCTAGTTTTTTAATTTGCATGCCCAATTCATTGACCTCTGTCCTTCTTAATTTGTTTATATATGAACTCAAGGATATAAATTTCCCCCTAAGTACTGCTTTTTTTTTTTTCTGGTTCTTAAAGTCTGGATTTCATCCCTGGCTTTTTGGTCATCCTTTTCCTTCTGGTCTGATTTTCTTTGAAGGTCATCTTTCATCCTCTTTACCTCATCTTTCATCTCCTTTGCCTCAACTTTCATCTCCTTTGCCTCATTTTCCAGCTGGTTGATTTTGGCTTTCAAGACACTATTTTCTCATTTTAGTTCAAGTGCCTCCGTTTCCAGATGACTTATCTTAATTTTTAAGTTCTTTTCCCAATTGTCTTCAACCTCTCATAATTGTGTTTTGAGTTCTTCCACAGCCTGTATCCAATTTGCTTGGATTTCTGATTTATCATTTGTTGATCTCTCCCCCTCTGTTCCGTTTGCTGAGTAGAAGCTGTCTATTGTAGTTTCTTTCTTCTTTTTCTGTTGTTTGCTCAAATTCACCCCTTCTTTACTCCCCCTCTTTTTTAAATCTTTAATTGTCCTCCTATTTGTAGATCTGATAGATCAATTTTCCACATTTCTCTCATTTGTCTATGATTTGTACATATGGAGGGCAATTTGCTATATGGGAAAGGACATTGGAATTTGCCATTCCAGGTTCTACCCTTGTTATCAAATCATGGCCATCTTGAGTTGGGCACGTCAATTCTCTTGTTGTCAATTTCCTCGTCTAGAAAATGAAGAGACAGGATGAGATGATATTTAAAATATTTTGTACTTCTGAACTGTTATAGCTCTTCAGTTGTTGCTGTTGTTGTTGTTTTTAAGCCCTGTTAGTAGGATGATTAATTCAGGCTCCCAGACCAGTCACAGCTCAGGGCCGATAATGTATCAGCCTTTCCTTAGATGGGGCATACTTCAAAGTGAATCAATAGTTCTTTAGTGTTGGCCAGGTGCATTGATACTCTATTCAGAAGCACTATTGACTCTTCCCCTATCCTAGGGATCCTGGCTCAATTATTGGGGAGTCAATACCATCACATGACTCTCCCTTGCTAATTCAGACTTGGCAAAACAGTAGAAACAAAGGTTTTTCTGTCATTCATGAGTGGAAAATAAAGCTGGGGGGAAAGGGAGAAGCAAGATTCTATGTAAGCTCTAGAAAGGCAGACAGGAGAATTCGCGCTTCCTACAGTAGTCTCTAGGGACTAACACTCACCTGCTGACCTTAATCAGACCTCTCAAAGAATGACGCTTAAATCTGTGTCAGAACTCTGGCTCAGGCTCTCCAATCTGAGATGCACTGTTGTATCAATCCAACTGCTATCAAGTCATGTGTCCTCCACTCCATGTTTCTTCGAATCTAGCTTGATCTATGGACGTCAACCTTTGCATGTATACCGTACGGGATTACCTCTATCTGTGCCTGAATGAATCCCCAATCTGATTCTTTGGCCATGTAGCTGTTTCCATACTAAGCCTCCAAGTTTTTCTACTCTCTAATGGCACATAAAATGTTCTCAAGAAATACTTTTCATTCATTCATTCATAATTTATTAATCCATTGTGCATTCTCCAATTTGTCTTGACACACTGGAGTGGGAGTTCTCAACTTAGGGTCCATGAAGTTATTTTAAAAATAGAGATTTTTGATGTTATGTTTCAATACAATTGTTTTCCTTTGAAATTCTATGTTTTTTTTTTTTAATGAATTTGTTCCACCTAACTGCCAAGGAGTCCTCTGCACAAAAAGATGCTCTAAAGCTTCTCTTTTGGTTTTGCTTACATACCTCCTTTTCTTTCTTTGTTAACTGATCCCTTTTATTAATTTCTTCCTGAAATTTATTAATTTCTTAATAAATTTTTCCATCTTTTGACACCACTAGAAATCCAGACACATCATATCACCCTCTCTGCCCCTAGTTGCCTCATCTGCAAAATGAAGGGGTTGGACTTAGATGACTTTTAATGTTCCACCAACTCATAATCCCATGATCCTAAGACTTCTTGCCCATCTAAAGTACTATGCCTTTTAGACTTCTTCCAGGACCATAGCTCCTCGAAGTCCAGATGCTGATCTTGTTGACTAAACCTGATAAGGAGGTGATGGGGGAATGAAGTGGTACCACTGGAGCAAAGAGGAGAATCTAAAAGGTTTTTTGAGTAAGGGAATGATAGGATGTGATGATAGATCGGATATAAAAGAGGAAAATCCAAAGATAGTTCTAATTTACCCACCGGTAACAGAATGGTGATGACAGAAATATGGGGGGACAAAGAAACTAGTCTCCAAGAATACTTTTGACAAGAGGAGTTGTATCTAGGGACATTGGAGGTAATTTGGTGTCCTTTTATCCCCCAACAGACACAGACTCACCACCCTTGCTTTTGTTTGAGAATATTCAGAATACCCTGGGTGAATCCAAAGCTTGAATTACACAGGATGCTCCCATGGTAACAGCACAGACCATTTTCAGACCCATAGCCCCAGGACATATATTTTCTGCCTTTCTAAGAAGGTGACTGTGGCCACCACCGGGATGAGCTGTCCATACCACTCAGACTTCACCTCTCTTTCCAGAACATTAACAGAGACCAAACCTTAATGTGATCCAGCACTCTACTGAGCTCCTCGGGTATCAATGCCATCCTCAGTGGCTGGATATTTACTACACAATTAGACTGAGCACCCCTTGGGAGTACTCGGAAATGCATGCATATGGGCTTCAATCTTGGCTTGTCTTTAGCTGTTCGCTTCCCAAATCTTGATGGGATATTTTGGAAGCTTTGTTCTTCTCCCAGTGTTAGTGATCTCCCAGGTCATGGAAACAACACTGTTCACACGCTTTAGCCCATGCCCCCTTTCACCTGCAAGTGTCTGGGTTTTGCTTTTGTTTTTCAGGGAGAAATCTGGATGTTTAGAAATTGAGCTGCCTGTCTTCTTGGCTCTGGGTTTACTGTTGTTTTTGTTGTATTAATTCTACTTGTGGGACAGCCTGTCATTCACTACATTTTTGTTCCAGTTTGGATGAATGATTGTGTCTCGGCTGTCTCTTCTGGTGTCATGCTGTCAGTGCCTGTTAGTGCGGTTACCTTGGTTTTCAATGTTCTCTGACAGGAAGGTGCATTGACTGAGTAAGCTAACCTGTCAGCTTCTGCAGCTGCCGCCGGCTCTTCCTGGAAGCTCATCACATATGTCTCAGCAACTGTTCTTTAATTCATCTCACCAGACCTTCAGGGTGGTAGAATAGGGAAGACAGTCAAGGTGAACCTTAGAAAGAATTGGAAAAAGTCAAGTCCTTGACAGAGGCGGGTTGCAAAGACGATGGCTGTTCTTCGGTCAGGTTTGGGGCCCCCTTTGGGGTTTTCTTGGCAAGGAATGGAGTGCTTTGCCATTTCCTCCTTCAACTCATTTTATAGTTGAGGAAATTGAAGCAAACAGGGTGAAATGACTTTCCCAGGATAACACAGCTAGTAAGTGTCTGAGGCTAGACCTGAATTAGGGTCTTCCTGACTTCATGCCTGGTACTCAATCTACATAGCTGCCCTTGATGGAATTATGATGGTGGCAAATACTAGCATTTTTCTGGTGACAGAGAATAAATAGATCAGACGGCTTTTCTCTGGTATGAATACTTGAATAATATTAGAACAGGGAAATTGTAAGTGAGCTCCTTCTTTTGTGGGCTTCGGGGGTACTTTGAAATACATAATTTTGAATGATTCCAAAATTCTTGGATTCCAATGAATACAAAAGCCTTGGACTCCTGTTGCCAACTGTTGTTTCCTCATCTTCAAAATGGGGATAATAACATGATATTATTATTATATATGCTGACATATAACATCATATATAATATCAATATATAATGATAATAATACCTAGATTATCTCTCAGGGGCAATTGGGAGGATTGGATGAGATGAAATCGGTGAAGACTTTGCCCACCTTAAACCATATAGCTGTTAGATGTTAGTGAGTAGTACAGCGAACAAAATTTAATTTAATTAATTTATATACAGTTAATTAAGTTAATTAATGAGTTAATTTAGTTAGTAAATAATGTTGGTAGTCGTACAAGGGACAAGATTTAAATTTCTTTGCCTGGCATCGGAAACTATCTCTTATGTCTCTAATCTACTGTTCTGTTCCCCTTAACATATCCTACACACCACCCAAACTTCGCCATTCCACAAATATATCTTACACTTTTCTGACTCCGGGCTTTTGTTCACATCAGTCCCCATGTGTGGAATGTCCTCTAGTGAACCTTCATATCTCACCATTGAAATTGAATCTATTTTTGACTGACCTGAAAAACCTCCTCCCCCAAGAATCCTTTCCATGCTCCCATTCAGCCAGAAGTAGTTTCTCTCTTCTCTGGATTCTTGTTCACTTCTGTTCAATTTTACATTTTCATTATAAATTCCAAGCAGGCAGAGATTGTTTTATTTGTCTTTGTTGCTCCCTCAGCTCTGCGCATAGCAGGCACCTAGTAATTTGGGAGATGCTGGTCTTTTGTAAATCTGGACTTGTGATTGCATTCGAGTAAAAAGCCTTCCATGAAAGACAAAAACAAAAACTCTTTAACTTCATAGATGAGAAACTACCCTGAACCTTATAGTCTTAGAGATTTTTCTGGTGTATTGAGAGGATGACTTGTCTAGGGTTACAGAATTTGTCACATGTGGGACCTGTTTGAGGCTATTTCTCTATTCACTATTCCACACAAATGATGCATCACTTTGGAAATGTCCTTCAAATGGCTTAAATATTGTTAGACTGTCCTTATATCATTTGGCTTTATAGAAATTTTATCTAACCACTTAGTTTTCATCTACTAACATCCCCCTCTGATGCTTTGTGTTGATGACTTTGGGTTCTTGAATGATAGACCAGCTGAGCATCAAATCTGGCTGGAATGGTTCTAGAGGAGACTAAGAGATGAACTGGGACAATCAGCCTTGTTAAAGTCAGAAAGGCCATTCTCAGATTGGCAGTAGGAGGGTGCATGTTTTGGTTATGGTAGCTCTTCAGGACCTTCTACTAAGTCACAGAGGGATTGAGATCCACACCAAGGGAGGCAGTACCTGTACTGATAAAATGGCATCATTCTTGTGTTGAAATGTAAGCTAAATTGTGGCTGATCTCTCTTCAGATACTTGGTTCTGAATCTCACCTAATATCAGAGAACTATAGAGTGTTCCGAAGATTACAAAGAATAGTTGAGAAGCAGAGTCATGGTGGGTGGTGTGACAGAGGCTGGCACTAAAGAAAAAAGTGCCAGACTGAAGAGTATGTGAAATTGATGGCGGAGGGGCCCCAGGAGTGGAATCCAGAGGAGGAGAAGAAGACTATGACTAGGAGAGCAGTGAGGGTCTCTCGGTCTTGAGAAGCCAAAGAGAGAAGGTGGAAAAAGACTTTCTCCTGAGGGTTACCCACTTTTCCTGCTGGTGACTGGAAATCTTTATTCTAAGTCCATCATAATTCTTGAAAATCAGAGGGTTTCTCAAGCCACCCCGCTGGATGTGTTCTACATTAAAATCTTTTCCTTTCATAAAGGAGATAAAACTGGCATTGTATTTGTTGGTGTGGAGTTTTTCATCCATGTCAAAAGTCCTTGGTTAGGTAGGAGCGATTGGTGATGCAGTAGACGTATCATTCTAACACATACCAACACATCTCATAGTAGAAGGGATAACTGAACTTATTTGGGACCTGTGTTCAATCTTCAATGTTGTAGATTTTGAGCTGCATGGGGATGTTAAAACTGTGCAAAAAGTTGCCCCCAAATACTAATGTGTCTGTGGGGGTGTATAATGCATGAATCCAGCCTGAGGGGATAACAAAGGTGTATCCCTGCTTGAGCTCAATGCGCTGGCACTCGGACACCCAGTCACCCAGGAAGATGTCTCCCTGTTTCCCTGACAGCAGCCAATTCTCATACAGTTCCAGATTTGGGGCCATAGGTGGTATGAACCAGAAGACCTTTTACCCCTGGTGTATGTGGTACCACACAGAGGTGCCACCAAAGTCCACATGAAAGTCTATGTAGCATCCTCGGACGCTCATGAGACAGTATTTCTGTACTTTAGGGTACTGCATCTCCAAGATGGCATTTGTGGACTCTGTCTGGCTTTCCTTCAAATGCCTTGGCCACATATTGTCTACCCAATCGATAAAGTGCACCGTGGTAGGTCTCTGCACCATGTTCTCCAGTCTGGTATGGCTGAATTCCAGGCTGATGACATTATAGAGTTTCTCACTCTCTTCCTCTGGAGTCTCATAATAGTGGGTCCATTGGGCTATAGCCATTTCAATACCTTTCTGGGTGTTCACATCCATGACATCCACCATTCAATAGCTCCCCACACACATTTTCACATCATTCACTGTGAAATCTGGATCTGGCATACCATTATAACATTACAATATGACATTTTATAACAGACACAACATAACATTATAACACATAACATAATATAATAACAAAAGGATAAATTATTAGAAGTAAGTAAGTGGTAGGACCAAAATTTGAACCCTGATACTCTAATTCTGGGCAGCTCAATGGTCCAATGGATAAAGAAAGCTGGGACTGAAGCCAGGAAGACTCATCTTCCTGAATTTAAATGTGGTTGCAGATACTTACCAGCTTTGTGACCCCAGGTAAATCACTTCACTCTCTTTGCTTCAGTTTCTTCATCTGTAACTGAGCTAGAGAAGGAAATAGCAAGCCACTCCACTATCTTTACCAAGAAAACCCCAAATGTGGTCCTGAAGAGTGGAACACAACTGAAAATAATCAAACAACCTCTGACTCTAATTCCAAGGCTTTTCCCACTAGGATCCATTGATGACCACCTAGAGCATACCTTAGGCTCCATTTTTTTAAAAGCAGAGGAACTCCCAGCCCAAATTCCAATATTTGTATCATTGGCAGAAATTGAAAAAATCCAGATGGAGGCTTGACCTTGGAGAGATGAGGTCTGTTTTAGAACTGCTGAGTTTGAGACAATGTCAAGATGCTAGGTATTGGTGTACAATAAGCAGGTGGAAATGTTTGTCTGGAGTTCAAGAGAGCAGTAGCGGGAGATGAATTGGAAGATATCCAAGTAGGAATCATATTTAAAGGCATAAGAATAGAGACTTTCTGAAGGGGGATGTAAAGAATGAGAAATGAAGAGAGCAGAGCCCAAATTTAAATAAGTAGTAAAAGAGGGACAGCTGGATAGTTCAGTAGGTTGAGAGTCAGGATCAGAGACGGGAGGTCCTGGGTTCAAATTTGACCTCAGACACTTCCTAGCTGTGTGACCCTGGGCAAGTCACTTGACTCCCATTGCCTAGTCCTTACCACTCTAAGACAGAAAGTAAGAGTTAAAAAAAAAGAAGTAGTAAAAGGAATGGAGACATTGACGATCATAGGAAAGACATTACCAGAGACAGAGGCAAAGGAGAAAACCAGAAGAGTGGAGTGTCCCAGAGGCAAGAGAGATAAAAAGTCTGAAGCAGTCATGGTTCAGATTTTGTGGAGGCCAAAGAGGATCAGGACTAAGAAAATATTGGCGCGGTAACTATCTTGTGTTACTCTGCCTAGATTTTCTCTGTTTCCCTGAAGTATTCCTATCTTCTCTTCATATAATCTAATTTGTTTACTTTTGTATCTTTTTATTATTTTGTTGTTGTCCAGTCATGTCCAACTCTTCATGACCTCATTTGGAGTTTTCTTGGCATAGATACTTTAGTATTTGGCAAAAAAATGGTTTGCCATCTTCTTCTCCAGCTCGTTATACAGATCAAGAAAACAAGGCAAACAGGAAGTGACTTGCTTAGGGGTCATACAGCTAGTAAGTGCTGAGTCCAGATTTGAATTCAGGTCTTCCTGATTGCAGTCCTGGCATTCTATTCACTGTGCCACCAAACTTCCCAATAACCCATGGGTCAAACTGATTGGTCAGAAGGACTACAGATAAGTAAAAGGATATGAAATGTAGTTGTTTGAAGTGAAGTATATTTGTAAGGAGAAGAGGATTTTAAATGATGTGGTTGAGGATATCTAAATTTCTTTTGTATTCAGTGATCCCTACAGGTCATCATCATAGTGTGATTTTTAGATTTTCTCCATCTTGCTTAGTCTAGCACCCAGGAATGTACACACCCACACTACACTGGCATGTGCTAGCAAATGACAAATCAGAAAGAACTGACTATCCACTGGGCTGTCCTAAGCCAAGCTCGAGCCACCATTGGCACATGTGAGACACAGGAAGTGATGTAGATGACTGCCTCTGGAGTTCTTGTGACTTCCTGTGGAGAAGCCTAGATGCCAGTTCAATCCTGGAACTCGAGCCTGGAGGTGCTCCCTCAGACAGCTTCCTTAAATTGGTCACATGAGTGAAAAGACAGACTCCCCTTTCCCTTGGCCAAGGCCTTGAACTCCTGCCTGGCTCAGCCTGAGCAGGAACAGTTTGAGTTAACTCTTTCTCTTTCTCTCTCTTTCTTAATTTCTTCCTCCTATTGTAATTAAATCACCATAAAATTCCATTCTGACTTGAGTGTTTCATTTAGGATTTAAGAAATTAAATCCTTGGTGACCAATAATTATTACATTCAGTCTCAACCCTAAATTTACCCCTTACAATAGTCATTCCGTAGCTTATGAACATTGGATTTGTGTCAGAACTTACCCTTAGAATGAAGTTTGGGGAAGGGGCAGGAAGGTAAAGTAGAGCTAGCACTAGTTATGAAAGCAAAGGCCCTGGGTTCAAATCCTGATGCTGACATATTATATCTATGACTGAATCACCTAATCTTTAGCTCTAGGTCTGCTTTCCCAACTCAAAAATGAGGAGGTTGGCCTAGGTGGCCTCTAAAATCTCTTGTAGCTCTCAATCTATAATCATTTTCTCTTATTTGTTCTTTTTTTTTTTTAATACTCTTACCTTCTGTCAGTATCAATTCTAAGAGAGAACAGTACCAACGACTAGGCAGTCAGGGTTAAGTGATTTGCCCAGGGTAACACAGATAGGATTTAAACCCAGGTCCTCCTGACTCCAGGTCTGGTGCTTTATCCAGTGTGCTAGCTACCTGCCCCATAACTGTTCATTTTAAAATTTATTATTCTTTTTAAAAATTTTGAGTTTCAAATTTTCTTCCTCCCCCACCCACTGAGGAGGCAAGTAATATGATATCAATATATTCAATTTCTTAAATCACTTTCTTATAACCCTAACGTGTTTCTAGGGAGCCATTTAAAAGTTTTTAATAAACATACTAACAAGTAGTGAATCTCTTTGAGAAACTGAGTGAACTTAGGATCCAAATGCTTCAGTGGGTTTAGCCTCCTGAAGAGCATTAGAAGAATAGCCATTGTTCTCTTTCTGCTCTTTCCAGGTGATTAAATTAAAAGGAGTTGAGTGAGAAGTAGACGTCTGAAGAGTTGTTGGGCTAACTCCAGAAATTTTTATCATTCCTAAAATTAAAGCAGGACCAATTTAATTCTTATAAAGGGCATCAAAGACATTGTTTTGAAATTAAGACCAAACATTTACTTGGCAGGAGAGCTATAATGCTCATCAAGGTGCTTTTTCTAAGGTCAGGTAGATCCATGCTCTAAAGATGTACCCATGCCTACAATTTTCCCCAATACCTGAACATTGTGGTATTAAAATGATCCCACCGGATCAGGAAAAGATGAAAAAAACATACTATCTTCCCTTATTTGTAGACATGGCAGACTATGGCTCTGAAGTTTTAGTATATATTGTCACACTCAGTTGATATATTGGTTAGTAATCTGCAGAGTAGCCTTTTTTCCACCCTCTCTATTTTGTATTTTTTGTTACATTGATAACTCTCTGGATAGGGAAGCATGGAGGAATATATTTGGAAATTCAAGTGATGTTAAAAACAAAAGAGGTCAATCATCTTTTAAAAAAATTAAACCCAGGGTGCAGCTGGGTAGCTCAGTGGATTGAAAGCCAGACCTAGAGATGGGAGGTCCTGGGTTCAAATCTGGCCTCAGACACTTCCCAGCTGGGTGACCCTGGGTAAGTCACTTGATCCCCATTGCCTAGCCCTTACCACTCTTCTGTGGCTGTCTGAGTCGCCTAGCCTGCCTCTTCCACTGTGCTGTTAAACCTGATGAGAATGAATGCAAGGCAAATGGCAATGGATTTGAAATCACAAGACCTGATATCAAATTCGGATCCTGTTGTGTGATCTTAGGCAAATCAATGAATCTTTCTGGATCTCAGCAGTGCCTCCAAGATCCCTTCCAGCTCTGGGTCTGCAATCTATATACAGTTTGCCTCCATAAAATCATAGTTTTAGAGCTGGAGAAGACTTGTGATACCTTTTAGTTCAATCTCCTTATTTTATAGTTGAGAAAACCAAGGTGATGTGTGTTAAAGCCCTGGGGGGGTGGGGGGGCTGGACTGGGACCAGGGTTCCGAAGGTAAGGAATGGGGAAAATAATAAGAGAAAATATAAAAGTAGAAATAAGAAGGACCTCAGCTGAAGATGAGGGTGAGGGAAAAGATAAGAATCATAGTCACAATCACAGTGTGGGGTCAGAAGGCACCCAGTGCTGGTGGCAATGGGTTCAAGTTTATTGAATACTGGTAGATCTTTTAAAGGTAAAAACCACAGGAATTACAAACAATTGCCCGTGAGAAAGGTCCCTGGGAAAGTGTAACAAGAATGTAGATAGTACAGCTGGTAGGATAGTGATTGTGGCAAGATAATGGTTCCAGGAATTATCTGGAATTAATGGAATCTTGTTATGGGAAACTAAAAGAAGGTGGAGGTGAGGGCAATCGGACCTGTTCTCAGACAGACCCTAAGAATTTGACCTCTGAGGAGGGCTCTCAGATCTTTATCTAAGATAGACCCAGAGATATCAACCTCTGACAGATGTGACTTGTTCAAAGACACATAAGTAGTAAGAATGATTAAGATTTGAACTCAGGTCACCCTAACTCAAATTCCAAGGTACTTTCCATTGTACCACTCTGCTGAATAGAGAGCTATAAAATAGGCATAATAAAGCCTGTAATAGCTGCTTTGTGGAGTTGTGGGGCTCAACTGAGATCAGGTTGGCAAAATGCTTTATAAACCTCAAACCTGTAGAAATGGTAACTTGGGGCTTTTGGGGATGGGATGGAGTGAAGACTTCTCTGAAGATCAATGAAAGCTTTTATAAACTATCTAGTTATCAATACCATGACCCAGGACAGTTCTTAGGGTCTTATGACAAAGAATGCCATCCACCTCTAGAGAAAGAACTATTGGAGTCAGAATGCAGATGAAAGTATATGATTTATTATTACTTGTTTATTTGTGTTAATGTTTGGAGGTTTTGGTTTTATACAATTATTCACTTCTGGTGAATGAATAATATGGAAATGAATTTTGGAAATTTGAAAATATGGAAAATGAATAATATGGAAATATGTTTTACGTGATAATACATATATAGCCCAGAACAAAAACTAAAAGTTTGAAAAAGAAAATACTTAATTATCCAGATTTCATTCCTCATCTAAAACCTTTCCTCACCAGTCCAGGTCAGTATAGCAGTTCTAGGAAAAGTAAAGCCTATCTGGGATCAGGAGAACTGCCCTGGTGCTTCCTGGAACCACCTCCAAGAGTTTCAGGGTAGTCTCATGGAAAACTTTACACCGCCCACACTCAGGAAGAAGTCAGCTCAACACTGGCAGTTTGGTGCCCATAATTCTTTGTTCCCAAGACCTCCCCTAGAGAAATTCATGAACCTGCTTCTTGGTGCTTGGTGATGTCACCCAAGGAGATTGGCCAAATTTGGACCTGGTATGTCAATCATTGCAAGGAATGAGTATGCAAAGGCTACTTGTCTCTTCTTGTCTTTTCTGGGGAAAATGTCAGCTTGTGGGGCAGAATCAGAAGAGGAAAAGTCCACCAATGGTAGAACAGGGTGTCCAATCAATCTGCTTGATCTAAAATAATACTTTGGGGCAGTGTTGGCAAAGATGCAGCACGTGTGCACAACCAGAGGTGGGGGAGCTCCTCTGTTCCCCCTCTTCCCAGCACCAGGGGACATTTCTTGCATGTCCCACCCCTCTGTCCAGCAACCCTTCCTCCTTTAAGCTTTAAGCTAAAGCAAGCATTTCCTCCTTTAGCTCTCACTGGTAATGTAGAGATTCACAGTTTGAATTTGCCCTCTGGGCACTTGAAGGAAAAGGTGCTCTAGGGGACAACACAGTGAATTGAGTCAAGCCTGGAGATGGGTTCAGATTGTGCCTTGGACTCTTCCCAGCTCTGTGACTGTGGGAAATTCCCTTAAACCCCACTGCCTTAACCCTTAACTCTCTTCTACCTTAGAGCCAATGCATAGTATTGATTCTAAGATGGAAGGGAAAGGGGAAGAGAAAGGGAAAGAAAGAAGGAAAAGAAAGAAAGAAAAGAAAGAAAGAAAGAAAGAAAGAAAGAAAGAAAGAAAGAAAGAAAGAAAGAAAGAAAGAAAGAAAGAAAGAAAGAAAGAAAGAAAGAAAGAAAGAAAGAAAGAAAGAAAGAAAGAGAGAGAAAGAGAGAGAGAGAGAAAGAAAGAAAGAAAGAAAGAAAGAAAGAAAGAAAGAAAGAAAGAAAGAAAGAAAGAAAGAAAGAAAGAAAGAAAGAAAGAAAGAAAGAAAGAAAGAAAGAAAGAGAGAAAGAAAGAGAGAAAGAAAGAAAGAAAGAGAGAAAGAAAGAGAGAAAGAAAGAAAGAGAGAAAGAAAGAGAAAGAAAGAAAGAAAGAAAGAAAGAAAGAAAGAAAGAAAGAAAGAAAGAAAGAAAGAAAGAAAGAAAGAAAGAAAGAAAGAAAGAAAGAAAGAAAGAAAGAAAGAAAGAAAGAAAGAAAGAAAAGAACATTCTAGAATTATACTCTGTGAAAAAGCCTTATTTAACCTCTAATTTCACAAAAGACTAGGCTTCAGGTACCATGTGACTGCTGACCCTTGTGGTGTCATTTGCCTCCATCTATTTTCTTCTCTTTGGTGAGAAGAACTGACCTTCCCTCAATCACATCAGTTTGTATTGCCTAGATCATTAAGGTTTGCAAAATGCTTTCAATCCAACAAACCTGCAATCCAGTCAGTGTAAATATTATCGTCCCAATTTTACAAGTCAGAAAACTAAGATTCAGAGAAGTTCCAACTAAAAAGAGGTAAAACCAGGATTTCCAGGCAAGTCTGTAAGCACGGGGCCCTTTATGTCACAAAGCAAGCACTACAAATGCTGAATCTGTTCAATATCATTCTGAGGGTTTGTTCTGTCTTGATCCCTTGGAAACATACCAACTGTTTATGGCACGAGCCCATTAGGATACAATCCACAAGGCAGATGCTAGTCCTGTCCCACAGCACCAAATTTACTGCTTATTTTAATTCTACCAATACCCTTATTAGTAGTGAGTTATATTTGCCTATTGCCATTTTCCAGAAAGGTATCAATACTACATCAACTTTCCTCCTGTCCTTGCCTGATAGAAAGGGATAAGACTATGATTTCATTGGTATGAGGAACCCTTTGGTGAGAAAACTCCTTTTACCAATGCAAGGGGCACCTTCTCTGAAACGTATAATAGCTGAAAACAGAGGTAAAGCCCTCAACCCTCCAGAGTGCAGCTGGAACCAGATTAAAATGTAATTGGGAAGTAAAATTTCTAAAACAAATTAAAATATAGTAGAGCATAGATAATGTTAATACATGGTTTTCTGAGTTAATATGCAGCTGGAGGATCTTTATGTACAGTTTAGTGACCCCATTTCTATGTGAATTTGACACTAATGACCTAGAATACCTACAGGATAAGTGACTTGAACAAGATTATATGGCACTATCATGTTAGAACTGAGACTTGCACCCAGGTCTTTCTAACTTTAAGGCTAGCTCTCTATCCCCTCAGCCACACAGTCTCTAAATGTGTTAGCAAAACTCTTCTAGTTTCAACTAAGTTGGCAAAAATTGTTAATCATGTTAATCATAAAAGACATTGGTCCTGGCTTTGCCAGAATAATTAGAAGAGAGTATGGTCAGGAGAGTTATAAGGTTAAGAAGACATGGATACCTTGAGATCTGCCCTGTTGGATGAGATACCCGCATGGATACCCTAGTTACATCCAACAGGGCAGAACTGTTTAGTACTAAACAGGGGTACTAAACAGTTGATAGGTTTCAGTTTGATAAGAACCTAATATCCTTAAGTCTTTTTTTTTTCTTTTGCACCCTTACCTTTTGTCTTACAATCAGTAGTAAATATCACTTCTAAGGCAAACGACTGGTAAGGGCTAGGTATTTGGGGTTGTGACTTGCCCAGGATCATATAGGTAGGAAGTGTCTGAAGTCAAATTTGAACTCAGGTCTCTAGATCTGACCCTCTACCCACTGAGTCACCTAGCTACCATTCCTTAAGTCTTTATCTTAGCTTTTACAAGATGTTGTGACAATGACAACAACAAAAATTAAGAATTCAGAAGCCAAGACAGAAGTTTATATTTTAGTTTTATCTTCAAGGTCGAGTAATGGTAGTCTATAGCTGGGCTAGATTGGCTGAGAGCCAAAACCAAGGGTAGTGGGCAGCTGTTTGCAGGGCATAATTGGTTGGGCTTTTTAAATATGACTTTATAAGTGAATATCTTAATGTCAGAAAATTACATTATCTGTGGCACAGAGATATTTATTTTGTGTTAATTGAATGTGCATATGTTGCTGTGAAGGCTCCAAGACCGCTGTGGACAGGCAAATATGAAAGGCATAAGGGGAAGTGTCAGTTTTAAACTTTGCCTGGAGAGAACTAATGTTTCTTTAATGTGTTTTTAATGAGCCCAATATTCTCCCTGAAACTAAAAAACGCTCTTTTTTAATACTGATATTCTTCTGGGGATGCTAATCATAGATTATCACAATCTCTGAAAAATCAAAATGGCAGATCATTCACTGGAGAGATGCATGGTGAATATAAAGAAGTTCCCACATATTACTCACCATGAATTGTGCCCAAGAAGTTGTGTAAAAGATAGCAACGCCATGTAAAAGAAGATTGGTCAGTCATGTAGTGAGAACCAAGATTAGCAGATGGGCAGCCCTCACTCCTGTCTCTAACTTGACTGGTACCATTGTTAGGGTTCCAGACCTAGAGAAAAGCACTCAACTGGACTCTGTATGGAGAGAGAGAGAGACAGACAGACAGACAGACAGACAGAGAAAGAGATTGAGAGACAGAGAGACAGAGAGACAGAGACAGAGAGAGGCAGAGAGAGACAGAGACAGAGAGGCAGAGAGAGAGGGGGGGGGGGGGAAGTGTGGACAGGAGAGCTATATAGACTAATATGGCATGGATGGCTTCCATCCACTGATATATTGAAATAGAAGTAAAGAGGATACTGAGGAGTTGATCATTTCAGCTGGAAAGGAGTCGAATTTCCTCACCATTGAGGTTTAGGCGTGAAAAGGTGGGCTTCCAGCTTCCCTCAAACCTGCTACTTTGAGAACGAGTTCCATGTCCATCTCTGCTACCAACCCCCCCATTTCCCCAGCCTGCCTGTCAAGGGCTGCATCTCTCACTTTAATTGGAAGAAACTGGAAAAAAGGGAACTACGGAACCCAAACCCACCAGGTTACTCAGTTGGACCCTCGGGGCAGAGCCAGTATAAGCACGGCAGTTAGTTACCTAATATTCCCCAGTGGCTGGGGCCCGAGTGGAACCAGAGGGGCAAGGGAGGAGGGAGGGAGGCAGAGATCAGCAGATATTCGCATTAATTAGAGCATTGTCTACAGCCTCTTCTTGCTTCAGGCTATATTCCCTCATGCTTAACCTGTACAAATCACAGCGTGTTACCACATCTCTCTCATAAATATAAACCAGAAATACAATCTGTCCTGATGTTCTTAGCTTCTTAGTCGGGTCGAACCAAATGATTTTCTCACCCCAGACGAAGCATCGTGTACTTAGTTAATAAGCGCATATCATCGTCATAAGGCTCTTTCACGCCCACTCAGTTCCCGAGCAGTCTAGGCTTCAGGTACCCGGCTTGTCGGAACAGCCTCACTTACGGACTATTTTTCTATACAGTATATGTACAGCTTCTTAATTATTTATTTTAGGGTTGGTTTGTGTGGGCGTCTCCAGGGTCTTCCTGGCTTTCCAGCAGTTCAGAGACCCGCTTGTTATTTCAGGGAAATGTGTGCATCGATTCTTCCGCGTACGACGTCCTAGTGGATGCTGCCTCGCTTGAGCCAATACTGACTGTGTAAAAGGGCCAGACTCTTCCAAGCTAGCTCAGACCGCCTGCTCAGAACCTATAAATCTGCCATTGTGGAAAACGGTTGCCTTAGCAACAGCCCAAGTTTTCTGACTGGGGCTGAAGGGCGTGAGATCTCATTGTTTGGGAAATTACACTAAAAATGCCCAACTTAGCCAGGACACAAGCATGCCAGAGACGGCCCCCTTGGAGCTTGGTTTCCTTTTGTGAATATTTGGAGATGGGCTCCTACTGGGGGCTTTGCTCTCCTCTGTAATCGGAGCTTTATGCAATGTCGGGATCAAATAACACCCAACCATAGCCAGAATTTCAGTTGGGTGAGATATTTTGGCACCTGTCAATTTTTGTTGTTTAATTCAGAATTTCTTAGCCTGGCAGGCTCCATGAACTTATGAACTTAAAAAACAAGTCAATAGCTGCATTTCAACACAATTGGTTCCCTTTATAATCCTCTGTATATTATTTGATTGCTTTAGAAACATTATTCTGAGAAGGGGGTCCACAGGCTTTACTGGTCTGTCTAAGGGGTTCATGTTTAAAAAAGAGGTTGTGATTTCCTGTTTTGAAAGAAATACAATTCTTAGGTCATCAGGGAGAAAAGAGGGAAAATAATGCTCTCTCTCTTGTCACCTTGCTAAGCTTAATTTTATTTATTAGATTTTAATGTAGAAACCGTTTTGGACAATTGTTTTCTGACCTTGTGCTATTCATATTCTCTCTCTCCCTCCTTCTCTCCTTCCCCAATATAGTTTATAACAGTGCTTTCATGGAAGACATGTTTCCTTATTCTCCATGTCCTAAATGAAGACCCAGATCACATATATAATTATTTTTAAAATCCTTATTCCTCATGTCCTAACTGAAGACACATATAATTATAAAAAACCTTATGAAGGAAGGAAATAAAATGAAGGACCGTGTGCTTTGATCTACAATCAGATTCCAACAATTCTTTCTTTGGCTGTGGAGAGCATTTTTAATTTTTTTTTAATTAATTAATTTATTTTTAAACCCTTACCTTCCATCTTGGAATCAATACTATGGATTGGCTCCAAGGCAGAAGAGTGGTATGGGCTAGGCAATGGGGGTCAAGTGACTTGTCCAGGGTCACACAGCTGGGAAGTATCTGAGGTCAGATTTGAACCTAGGACCTCCCATCTCTAGGCCTGGCTCTCAATCCACTGAGCTACCCAGCTGCCCCCTGGAAAGCATTTTTTAAAAAAATCAGAATTCATAAGATTACCTTCAAATCTTGTTTTGCTGATAATAGATAGTTTAGTCCTCCACAATTGATCATCATAAAATATTTCTGTTACTGTATACACTGTTCTCTAGGTTATGCCGACTTCATTTTGCATCAGTTCATACAAACCTTTCTAAGTTTTTCTGAACTCATCCTGTTCATCATTTCTTGTGGCTTAATAGTTTTCCATTACAACCATATACACAGCTTACGCCATTCCCCAATTGAAGGAGACCCCCCTCAGTTTCTAATTCTTTGCCACTACAAAAAAGCTGCTAAAATATTTTTGTACAAATAGGTCCCTTTTCCCTATCTCTGTTCTCTTTGGGATACAGACCCAGTAGTGGTTGGTATTGCTGGATCAAAGGGTATATACATAGTTTTCTGGCCTTTGGGCATTAACCTTAATTTTAACGTTAAGATTTTGTATAAAAAGAAGGGGGGGTACTCTTTGTTAGCATCCAAAAACCTCTTAAATATCATTTAAAGAACCCGGAAGCTTCTCTAAAAGTAGATCTCTCAAACATTTAGGAAGCACACTGGTCCTGAATTAGAGTACATTTCCCTATGCTCTCCAGCTTTCTGCTACCTCTAATTGATACTTCATCTGAGAATTATAGTTTCCTTTCTCCAAACTTCCCCAATCAGACCAGCACTTCTTTCTAAAGCCCAAATTTCCGTGTCTGTTCCAGTAATGAGGATATGAATAACATCTAATCATTTCTACAAGCTTGAAGAGCTAAATACCCTTCAATCAACATCCTCCTGCTTTAATTTTAGAATGAGGTGAATGACTGGGTTTCCTGAAACAACTGTGCTACTTCTGTTTCAGCCTTCCTCTTCTGAGTCAGAATTGCCCCAGGGTGGTCGACCACACAAGTGCTGGAGCACCATTTTTCAGGAATGGATTTGTAGATAAAGCATCAAAAAAATGTTGATGCAAAATACTGCCAAGGTTCTCCATTCTTAGCTCCAGGGCAGAATTGGTCATGTAGTCATAGAATATCAGAGCTGGAAGGACTTTTAGAGATTCAATCCCTTCACTTTTACAGGTGTGAAAAATGAAGCCTAAAAAGTTAGTGTCCAGAGGGTAAAAGTGACTTATCTAAGGTCACACAAGGATGGCATTAAATTTCAGTCTTGGTCTCATTACTCCAAGTCCAGGATTCTGACAGTTTATCACATTATCATTATACCAGGGGTTCTCAACCTACAGTCATGAAATTTTAAAGTTTAGGGTCTGTCTGTCTGTCTGTCTCTCTATCTGTCTCTCTATCTGTCTCTCTATCTGTCTCTCTCTCTCTCTGTCTCTCTCTGTCTTTCTCTCTCTCTTTCTCTCTCTCTCTGTCTCTCTGTCTGTCTGTCTCTCTGTGTCTCTCTCTTTATCTCTCTCTCTCTGTCTCTCTGTCTCTGTCTGTCTGTCTCTGTCTGTCTCTCTCTCTTTCTCTCTCTGTCTCTGTCCCTCTCTCTCTCTCTCTCTCTCTCTCTCTCTCTCTCTCTCTGTATGTCTGTATGTCTGTCTCTCTCTCTCTCCCCCTCTCACATGTCAAGTGACATGCCTAGGGTCACACAGCTAGGAAGTATCTGATGACAAGTTTGAACCCAAGTCCTCCAACTCAAGGCCTGACCCTCTATCCACCGTACTCCCTGGCTGTCCCTTTTCCCTTTCTTTCTACAGTGGTTCTACAGCCTCTTATTTCCTTTTCTCCTCTATCAGAATATGACTCACTTCTTGGTAAAAGGTCACTTTAGTTAATAGCATGGTTGAGCTAGAACAGAAGGTAGCCACCATGGAGATCCAAATAACAGCAGAGATGCAAAATCATTCAAATAGGCATAAAGTCCACCTAGGGCCAATGGTAAATAGTAGCACTTCTACAAGATTCTTCCAGTGGTGAGTCTCCATTTTATTTCAGTTTCCCAAGCTGGCCAAGAATAGGGACTCTAGAAAATCAATATGGATGTCGTTTATTCCTTAAATAAATTCACTTGTTTCAGGCCCACTTGACCTTTTTTTGTCATAGACCCCTTTGACAGCCTGGTGAAACTTACGGATCCCTTCTCAGGCCAATGTTTCATTGCCTATGTTTATAATTGAAGAAAATGCCCGTTTCAGTTGGGGGTTAGTGGACACAGGATGTGTTTTCTGTCCACCATACAAATACAGAGACCTCCTTAAATTAGTTCGCAGAACCCAGGCTGATAACCCATCAGAAAGGCACCAAGGGAAGCTGTCTGCGCATGGCTCCGCCCAGGACCGAGCAGTTGTGTGTTATTGTCAGATGTCCTTGTTTCTTTGTGGGTTTTTATAGACTTAGACCTGGAAGGGACCTTTAGGGTTTAACCAATTCAGTTTATTGGGGGGAAAACCAAAATGAGAAATTAAGTGACTTACCTAAAGATCTTGATACCTGGGACTATCCAGAAGAGTTACATATGGTAGAGCAATGACCTGAAACAGGAAGAGAAATGTGTCTCTGTGGGCCACCATTCACTAAAAAAAGCACCAATGATCCGTGTTGTGTTGTATTTTTTATTTATTCCATCAAACATTTCCCAATGACATTTTAATCTGGTTTGAGCTCTACTCAAGTTTGGCAAGTCTTTGTGGCCAAGGGCTCGACACTCCCTTGGTGTAGAGGCTCCAAAAGCTCTTTCCTCACGACTGTTGAAGTAACCATTGTAGAAATGGTTATCCCCATTTTATAGACGAAGTACTGAGACTCAGTAAGGTTTGCATGAGTCAGTGGGTTCAAGACAATAATTGCCCCTGTTTCTGGCCACTGTTGAGGTCCAGTCAGGCTTCTCTCTCACCAGTCCAAGTCAGTACTGGGAGTTCACACAGAAACATCCAACCAGAGAACATTTTCGTCCTAGCATCATCCGCTAAGCAGAATTCCATTACCCCATTACTGTTTCTTAAGTGCAAAGCCACAAAGTGCACACCAGCAGGATGAATGAGCTGCCCTGATTGAACCTCCAAATGTGCACTGATTGCTACCAGTGCTGAGTGAGTGGTACAGCTTTGGCCAGAAGGCGTCCCACTAATTGGGGCGAAATAAAACAGAGCTCCTCAATTAGTAGACAGAGAAAAATCCTATAAGGGAAAATTCATGAGGATGGATGAGATGAGACACAAAGGCAAAAGGATTGCAGGAAAGGCAAGGAAGGCAACAGAGAGACAAAGCAATGGTGAGGTTTCTTTTTCTTTTCTTTCTGTTATATGTAATCACAGCAACAGAATCAGAGAAATGCAGAATAGAAAGAGGAATCAGGGGTGTCCTAGCCTCAATGACACCTAGAAGAATTCTCTTCACATTCCCATTCAAGCTGCCATGCAGCCTCCTCTTGAAAATCTACAGGGCTAGGGAATGACCTCTTGGGGTAGTTCATTCCACTTTGGGGCAGCTCCAATTGTTAGGAAATGTTTCCTCATATCAATGCCAAAATCTACCTTTCTGCACCTTCAATCATTGCTTCTAGCTCTGTCCTGTAAGGTCAAGCAGGGCAAGCCTAATCACTCTTCAACATGGTGGTCTTTGTTCCTGAACCAAGATGGAATCAGACACTGAGTGAAGGGAGAAAGGCAGGCAGAGAAAGGGGCCTTACCTCAGACCAGGGCATCTCAGCCTTTTTTGGTTGCATGGACTACTTTGGCAATCTGGTGAAGTCTCTGACTCCCTTCTTGGAATACTATCTTTAAATTCGTAAAATAAAAGAGATACGCTTACAAGGAAAGCAGTTCTATTGACATAGTTATTTTAAAATGTTTTTGAACTTCATAGACCCAGGTAAAGAAGGGAAAGGAAGGAGTAGACATTTATATACTATATACTAGCTCTTGTATTAAGTACTTCTATAAATATTATCTCTGTTGAGACTCACAACAATTTGTGGAAGCAGGTGCTATTATTACTCCTATTTTATAATTGAGGAAACTGAGGCCAGTAGAGATTAGTGTATGACATCAAATATTGACTCCAGGTCCATCTAGATGCCTCAGTAAACTTCTGCCTTAAAGGAATTAGAACCCAAAGGCTGTCCCAGCACCCAGCTAGCCCTTCCTCTACAAAGTATTACTATTGGTAGAGGATATATAGATAGATTTTTAAAAATTTATTCATTTAGAATATTTTCACGGTTACATGATTCCTGAATTTTCCTACCCCTCTTCCCTCCCCCCTCCTGAAGCTGACAAACAGTTCCACTGGGTTATACATATATCATTGTTCAAAACCCACTTCCATGTTATTCATATTTGCAATAGAGTGATCTTTTAACGCCAAAACCGCAATCATATCCCTATCAAACCACATAATCATCATATGTTTTTCTTCTGTGTTTCCGCTCCCACAGTTCTTTCTCTGGATGTAGCCATCTACATCCTATCTACATCTATGTTCTTTCTCATAAATTCCTCTGGATTGTTCTGGGTCATTGTATTGTCCAGTCACCTTCTTTCTAGTTCAAGATTCTCTGTGTTGATTTTTCTGCCCTTATTCTGTCAAGGCATTTCCTCCTAAAATTTCTGGTGTTTCAGCCTTTAAAAAAATTCCCGCATCACTATTTTTTGGTTCCTCCTATTTTGCTTGTAGTTCTATTCTTCGATTGTCCTACTAGGCTATTCCCGGTTTTGCATATGTTGTGACCCAAGCACTCTCCACAACAAGAGAACTGGCTCCAGTTGGGTTTTAACATCCTTTCCTTCAGGTCTGGGTCAGTGAAATCCTGTTTCCGTTCTGCCTTTGCCTCTCCTTTCCTTCTCATGGCTAGGCAGCATCTACCATAAGGGAGGGAAGGTATTTTTAACCTTGGAGTCTTTCACCTAGGGCTTGGGACCCAGTAAATAGGCTGAATTTTCAGTGCTCCCCAACAACTTCCTCTTCAAGTGCCCAGGAATTAGGAGCTTGCCACCTCTTGTGGAGTGGGGGAGAAGAGAAGCAGGGCTGACAAAATCTCTGGAACTCCTCAACAGGCCCCAGAGAGAAACCTGGGAATCTGCTAATGTCTCTACCAAAGATTCCTAGAGGCTAGTGGGGGAAGGGTGCTGAGTGAGACCTTTAAGGATTAGATTTCTCCCAGTGTTACCTCATAAGGATTTTACCTTGTTTTGTGGATTCAGCTGTAATTACCCGGCACCTGGTACATAATGCTTTTTCTTTTTCTTTAAGGTTGGAGTATGAAAGGGTCTAGGAAAAGTGACAGAATTACCTTGTTGCTAGTGATATGCCCAGAAGTTCCTTCCCAATACTATTTAACTTATTATACTCTTTTTAAAATTATTAAAATTATTTTTATTATTTTATTCAAAGATATTTTATTTTCACAATTATATATCATAACAATTTTCAACACAGGTTTTCTGGAATTATAAGATCTAAAGTGTCTCCCTCTCTCCCTTTCTTCCCATCTCTCAGAGACAATAGACATTTTAATCTGGGTTATATATGTATGATGTTCCTATATAAAAAAATAAAGGTTTTTAAGAGGTTTTTTTATTGCTATAATTTGTCTCCTAAAAACACAATTTTATAGTGTATAATTTTGACTCGTTATATCTACTTCTTTTTTAATTTAACAAAATATCATTAAGATATATTTATCCCCTACCACCATGTTTTATTACTATTCTAATTTTTCACATGATCAATCATGTGGCCTTAGTTAACAAAAGTGATCTCTCTCTCTCTCTCAGTAAACTGAATCATTTATAAAAAATGTTATCCTGATAGCTACAAAAATGAAAATTTCTCTAGTAAATGTATTTAATGAATAAGACTATTCAAAAAAAATTTTTTTGAACCCTTACCAATACTGTGTATTGGCTCCAAGGCAGAAGAGTGGTAAAGGCTAGGCAATGGGGGTCAAGTGACTTGCCCAGGGTCACACAGCTGGGAAGTATCTGAGGCTAGATTTGAACCTAGGACCTCCTGTCTCTAGGCTTGGCTCTCAATCCACTGAGCTACCCAGCTGCCCCCTACTCAAATTTTTTAAAGAGGATAAGGAGGAGGTATCGAAGAAAAACTATCACTGGGTGAAAAAATTACATTTAAGAACTTGATGTTCTTGAAAAATATAATGTATGGGGAATCTCTCTCAAAAATGCTCTCTATGCTACCGAGTTCTCCTTCATCTGGTTCCAGTGCTTCATGCTCATTCCTATCTAACAAGAAATTATACAGCAAGGTTTTAGAGCCATTCTGTATGATTGGACACCTCACAGCTATTATAAAAAACAAGTTTAAAAATTTTTAATTCTCCCATCACCATAGTATCTCATATCCCTCCTGAACGATTGCTCTCTTCTACGTGTTCATCCCCCTTTACTTATCCCTGCTTCTACCTTATATACTGTAAGGGTTAAAATTAATAGTTTGACTAAAATATGAGAGAATGTGGTTGTCGAAATTATAACTCAAGTCAAAAATAACTTTTCAGCTGCTTTATTTACAAAGTTGAGGGAAAGAGTAAGGTAGAAAAATGTGAAAGAGGGCAGAGTGAGAAGTCTGGTTTATCACCCTAAGTATTTGTCCAGCCCCTGACTCTACTCTGGCAGGGCTCCAGAAGCCCCAACCAGAGGGCCCAGAGGTAAATTAAGCAAAGGATACACCCACGCAGCCTCCTCTAAGAGGGAGGCCCATTTGGTGTTAATCTCTCCAGAAGTCAGGAAAGGAAGGTCAGCTTAATCAGAATAGCCAAAACTTTCAAACGATCAGCATTATTACATTGTTCTTATTATGTACAATGATCTCCCAGTTCTTACTCCATTTTGCATTAGTTCATATAGATCTTCTCATTTTTTTTTCTGCAACCACCCCCATCATCAATTCTTATAGCACAATAGTACTCCATCACAATCATACACCACAACTTGTTCAGCTATCCTTCAGTGGATAAGCATCCGTTCAATTTTCATTTCTTCCAAAAATAGCTGCTATAAATATTTTTGTATATATATATATCCTTTCCCTTTGATATCTTTGGGGTTAGATGAGGTAGTGGTGTTGCTGGATCAAAAGGTATGCACAGTTTTAGAGCCCTCTGGGCATAGTTCCAATTTGTTCTCCAGAATAGTTGGACCAATTCACAACCCCAACAACAGTTGATTAGCATACTTATTCTCCCTCATCCCCTTCAGCATTTGTCATTTCTGATAAGGGTGAAATATTACCTTAGAGCTGTTTTAATGTGCCTTTCCCTAATCAATAGTGATATAGAGCACTTTTTATATGACTGTAGATGTCTTTGGTTTCTTCTTTTGAAAACTGTCTCTTTGTATCCTTTCACCATTTATCACCTGGGGAATGGCAAGACCACAAACTTTGTTATATTTTCATTGATGAAATTGTTTCTTTTATTAGTTTTGTGGTCCATTAATTCCATAGGATTAAATATATAATTATTTTTTCCCTGGGTCAATAAAGGTACTCTTTGGTATATATGTGGCATATATATGTATAATATGTATATTTACATACAAAGAGACATATCTTTTTTCTAGATTTTGTTTTTATTCTCTAATACATACTCAGTTTTTGTAAAGGACCCTTAGACCCATTCAGTAATTTCCAGAGATTTATCATATCTAACTTTTCTAAAATTCTGTTTAAGATCTTTGTTTCTTTCTTGTTATTGTTTTTTTAGGGGGAGGTATACATTGAGGTCCCTAAGTATTATAGTTTTGCTTTCTATTCATGTAACTGGCTTATCTTTTCCTTTAAGTATTTTGATGTTATGACATTTGGTACATATATGTACACTTGGCATAAATGCATACATTGATATTAATTCATTTCTATGGTAAAGTAGAATAATGTAGTTTTTCCATTTTTCTATTTTAATCAAATCTATTTTTGCTATTCTTTTGTCTGAGATCATGCTTGCTACTCCCGGTTTTTTTGAGTTCAACAGAAGCAGAATAGATTTTGCTCAGCCTCCTTGTTTTAACTCTTTGTGAAAACCTGTTTCAAATATGTTCTTATAAACAGTGTTTGATTCTGCTTCTAATCTTTCCTGCTTTTTCTTCTGTTTTATGGATGAGTTCATGTCATTCACATTGGTGGTTATGATCTTGTGCGTTTCCCTCAGTCTTATACTCATACTATTTCTTCTCTTTACCCTCCCTCCACACTTTAAAAAGTAGAAAGCACAGAGTATTCTTCATAACACTAGTGCTATGTTTCAGGCAATGTGCTTCTGATCAGCTTCCCCTCTTCTCATCTATTCCCCTAGAGCCCAATCAAAGCTAGATAAGTGTCTGAGGCCAGATATGAAGGCAGATGAGTCTTCCTGACTCCAGATCCTGTACTTTATCCACTGTGACACTTAGGTGGCTGCCTTAGTGTTACAGTGTGGAAGTGGCATCTACTGTCTATGATTAAGGCCAGACTTTGCTCAGGAAATATTCCATTTCATAGGCTGCTAGGCTGTCCCTGTAGATCCCCAGAGTGGGCCTATGAGGAGAATATCCTATATAACAGTTCCATTAGAGTCTTCCTCCGATGCTTGTGTAGAGGCCAGCCTGAGCTCTTGGAGGCTACGCCAACAGGACATAAGCTCTGGCAGGTCCTTCCTAGCTGGATAAACTTCAGCCCAGGCTTAACAACTATCCATCTGTCTATTGTTCGAAGAGCAGTCCATTGCTTGGTCAGCTTTTATCTAGAATTTGAGAACTTCCTGGAGAGTTATCATCAGGAGATCACTGAGGAATGAGCTTTTCTTGTTTTATTTTTATGTTGTTGCTGTTATTTTTGCCACTACAATGTTTGAAAACCATTGAATAAGGCACATTTGTTCTAGTCTTGCTCAGCGGGGACACTGATCCCTGAAGTTTTGAATTATGTGCCTCTTAAATGTGCTGGAATGAAGGTGGGTGACATTCTTCTTTCCTTCCCTCTATGACTTCTGGGTTCTGTGCAAAGCCCACATTCCTTGAAGCATAGAAGCAGAACTTGAGTCATACCTCAGTGTACAGGTTTCACTTGTTCCCATATTAAGAATGAGAAACATTCTTCTACAGGACCTTCTACACAAAGAGCTCTTTCTTTCTTTCTTTCTTTCTTTCTTTCTTTCTTTCTTTCTTTCTTTCTTTCTTTCTTTCTTTCTTTCTTTCTTTCTTTCTTTCTTTCTTTCTTTCTTTCTTTCTTTCTTTCTTTCTTTCTTTCTTTCTTTCTTTCTTTCTTTCTTTCTTTCTTTCTTTCTTTCTTTCTTTCTTTCTTTCTTTCTTTCTTTCTTTCTTCCTTCCTTCCTTCCTTCCTTCCTTCCTTCCTTCCTTCCTTCCTTCCTTCCTTCTTTCTATTAATATTGTATATTGGTTCCAAGGCAGAAGAGTGGTACGGTCTAGGTAATGGGGGTCAAGTGACTTGCCCAGGGTCACACAATTAGGAAGTGTCTGAGGCAAGATTTGAACCCAAGACTTCCCATATTTAGGCTTGGTTCTCAATCCACTGAGCTGTCCAGCTGCCCCCCAAAAAGCCCTTTCTAATATTCTCTGAAGTAGATAATTAAACGAAATGTCCCCAATATATTTCCAAGAGGAGAAACAAGGTTGTACAGTCACCATTCATAGTTATAAAAGTGTAATTCATTATCTGATGATTTGCCTTTTGTTAAAACTCTTGGGAGAATGGATCTCTTTAGTAGGCTGCCAGAGTTTCTCAAAGTCATTTAGATGGTCCTTAGAGAAATCCCTATGACGCAATGCACCGAGAACTAGCCAAAGGATCAGGAATACCCATTTTCAAGTCCTGCCTCTGACAGATACCATCAGTGTGACCTGGGGGCTAGTCTCTCAATCTTTCTCTTCCCCAGGAAACTTTCCTAGACTATAAGTTGCTTGTCTGTACTGCTAGAGGGAGTTTTGCAATAACACTGAAATCACAGGTCTGGGTCAAGAAGAAAAAGAGATGAAAATGAAAAAACAAACTAACACATTTCCCTCACTCACCTTCTTCCTCATAACTGGAAATTGGACTCTAGCTCTGGGCTTGAAGTGACCTCAGAGGTCTTGTAGTTCAAGGCTTTTATTTTACATATGGGGAAAATGAAACCCACAGAGGGTAAGGGACTTGCCTAAGGTCACACAGATAGTTTAAGTGACAGGTGAGATCTGATTCAGAACCTCTACCTTCCCGATGCCAGTGGTTTTTCCACAAGGCAAGGAGCCTCTCCCGAAGAAGTCTGTCTTGGAAGTCTGGCACATTGGCTGAAGTTATCTTCAGTTCTTAAACATTTCCCCAACACTTAAATACTGGTATTGCCCTCATTGTTAACATAGTCTAATCTGAGTATATGACCTTGATTGGGGAAATGGCTTTACTTCTCAGCATCCTTTTCTGTAAAATTGGACTGCTGTGGCTCCCAGCCAGTATTGTTCCTCCTCCATTTTCAAAGAGGACTGGTGACATCGCAGGGCAATGTCTCGACCCGTGTGAACTGGATTAAAGTGAGGCAGAGCTGCACAAAGTCACTCAATCTCTCTTCCAGAGTCATCAGAGGTAAAACAAACTTCAGGATGACTGGAGATGGCCTGGGATGCCGTGGGATGACTTTGGCATCTTTGCTATCTGTCCACTCTAAGTGCTCCACAGCACCTGCTTCAGCCACCTTCATGGCCGAATGGACCAAATTGTTCTTACGTGCCCATTCTACCAAGGGAAGTCTTCACGTGCTTGGGGTAGACATTTCTCTACCTCACTGATGGTTCTGACACCTGTCAGTTACTCTCAACTTGCTTTAACACATCTGACCGGACCTCCTAAATGTATTTGAGGGATTACTATTGAGGAAAGTATTTTAAAACTAGGAACTATTGTTAGGGATGCCTTCCCATGGCTTAGATTTTCCTACTTTAGAACGTATCATCTGGCTAATAGAACACATTTAGATAGGTATAAAGACTCAGGTAGTTGTGGTTTGTTTTTCCCACCAATGCCCATCCCTGAGAAAATACAATGAAAAGGATTTGTGCAAATGAAACAAACTAGAATAAATTTCCTTTAAATCTGTTCTGATTTATTTTAGACTTTGGGCCTGCCTAAGAGCTGTCATCAAATTGATGCTTGCTGTGAATGTCTTTGAAAAGTGACAATTTAAGTTCTTGGAAAGACAGGTACTGATCCTAAATATAGTTATTACCTCTTGCCTTTTTTTTATAATAGCAGAGTCCTTCAACTGGGCTCTGATGCCAATCTTCCTCTCTTTCTATCCATCCACTTAAAGTCTTTGAATCTCAATTTTCTCATCTGTCAAGTAAGGATGAAATCATTTTTATTACCTACCTCATGGGTATGTAAAACGATATATTAAAAGGTGAAAGATTTATATGCTCTGAAGAGCAACCAAAGTATAAAACTACATATTTATATAGGCTAAAGGGATTGGAGAGCTCTTTGGACAATAATCCATCCCACATGATTCTCAGTCAACAAGCTTTTTTGGAGGCAGCCCCACTGACTGGGTATGGATTCAGGGAAGACTTGAGTTCAAATCCAGTCCTAGAGACTCACTAGTATAAGAATTTAAATTTAGGTTTCATGCTAAATATAAGAATTTTAAAGTAATATTGTGGTCGCTGATTTAAAAATATTACAGCTTAAGTCAAAATGACTTTTAGCAGCTTTATTTACAAAGAGATGGAAAGAGTGAAAGTGGAAAAATGTAGATAAAGAGAGAGAATGTTCTGCCTAGCTACAAATACCCTGAGTTTAATCCTAATGTCCCCAGACTGCAAATGTAAATCTGAAAGCAAATCTCACTAGAATCCAAAGTCCTAATTAGGAAGTTGAAATCTGAAGAGCCAGGAGATGCTGAAGAATCCAACGAGAAACTTCCATGCACAGGAGGCTAAGACTGCCAAGAATCTCACCAGAACTCACTATGAAGGGAGTATCCCACCAAGCACCAATGAGCAGAGAGGGTCTCCTCACTGAAGAACTGAGGAAGGAATCACTCCGCTCACCACCGCAGGACCCAAGGAAAGAGTCTCCTCCTCCAGACCAGCTTACCAAGGACAACTACAGCAGAGTCAGAGACTGAATCCTGGAGATGGACTTTTAAAAGGAATTTTCTCGAAGTCATTTCCTGTCGCTCACCCACTTTACCGGAACCAATACCAGTTTTTCAATTTGCCTAACACTGCCCAAGGAGGCAGGGACCATTGGCCTCTGGAGTTGTCACTTACTCTAGCAGGTGACTTAAGAACTCTCATACTTAGTGGCTGGTAAGGTACTAAATAGGGGTACTTAAGTTTTTGATTGATTAATTTAAAAGTTGCTGATCAATAGACAAAGAGAATTTGATACACTCTTCAGACTAGCCATGTGGTGCTGGATGAGTTACTTAACTTCTTTCTTTTTTAAAAATCAATCAATCAATTAATTAATTTTTTGGTTACAATAATCGCTTTATTTCCCTCCCTTCCCTCCACCCACCCTTTCTGCAGCCAAAGCACAATTTCATTGGGTATTACTTGTGTCCTTGATCACAAACTATTTCCATGTTGTTGATATTTGCATTAGGATATTACTTTAGGGTCTGCATCCCCAATCATATCCCTTCGACCCGTGTATTCAAGCAATTATTTTTCTTCGGTGTTTTTACTCCCACAGTTTTTCCTCTGGATGTGGATAGTGGTTTTTCTAGTAGATTCCTCCATGTTGTTCAGTATCACTGCATTGCCGCTGATGGAGAAGTCCATTACATTCGATTGTACCACAGTACAATCTGCATGCAGTGTTCTCCTGGTTCTGCTCCTCTCACTCTATATCAATTCCTAGAGGTCGTTCCAGTTCCCATGGAATTCCTCCACTTTATTATTCCTTTGAGCACAATAGCATTGCATCACCAACATATACCACAATGTGTTCAGCCATTCCCCAATGGAAGGGCATCCCCTCATTTTCCAATTTTTTGCCACCACAAAGAGCACAGCTATGAATATTCTTGTACAAGTATTTTTCCTTATGATCTCTTTGGGGTACAAACCAAGCAGTGCTATGGCTAGGTCAAAGGGCAGACAGTCTTTTAGCGTACTTTGAGCATAGTTCCAAATTGTCCTCCAGAATGGTTGGAACAATTCACAACTCCACCAGCAATGCATTAATGTCCCCACTTTGCCAACCCCCCCTCTAGCATTCATTATTTTCCTTTGCTGTCATGTTAGTCAATCTGCTAGGTGTCAGGTGATACCTCAGAGTTGTTTTGATTTGCATTTCTCTGATTATAAGAGATTTAGAACACTTTTTAATGTGCTTATTAATAGTTTTGATTTCTTTAACTGAAAATTGCCTATTCATGTCCCTTGCCCATTTATCAATTGGAGAATGGCTTGATTTTTTTGTACAATTGGTTTATCTCTTTATAAATTTGAGTAATTAGACCTTTGTCAGAGGTTTTTGTTCTGAAAATTGTTTCCCATTTGGTTGCTTCCCTTCTAATTTTGGATGCATTAGTTTTGTTTGTACACAAACTTCTTAATTTGATGTAATTAAAATGATTGATTTTATATTTTGTGATTTTTTTCTAGCTCTTGCTTGGTTTTAAAGTCTTTCCTTTCCCAAAGATCTGAGAGGTATGCTATTCTGTGTTCGCCTAGTTTGCTTATAGTTTCCTTCTTTATATTCAGGTCATTCACCCATTCTGAGTTTATCTTGTTTAGGGTGTGAGATGTTGATCCAAACCTAATCTCCCCCATACTGTCTTCCAATTTTCCCAGAAGTTTTTATCAAATAGTGGGTTTTGGTCCCCAAAACTGGGATCTTTGGGTTTATCATAGACTGTCTTGTCGAGGTCATTTACCCATAGTCTATTCCTCTGATCTTCCTTTCTGTCTCTTAGCCAGTAAAAAATTGTTTTGATGACCACTGCTTTATAGTATAGTTTGAGATCTGGGACTGCAAGTCCTCCTTCCTTTGCATTTTTTTTTATAATTTCCCTGGATATCCTTGATCTTTTGTTCTTCCAAATGAACTTTGTTATGGTTTTTTCCTAATTCAGTAAAAATATTTTTTGGTAGTTTAATGGGTATGGCACTAAATAAGTAAACTAATTTGAGCAGGATTGTCATTTTTATTATGTTAGCTTGTCCTACCCATGAGCAATCAATGTTTTTCCAATTGTTTAGATCTAGTTTTAATTGCGTGGAGAGTGTTTTGTAGTTGTGTTCATATAGTTCCTATGTTTGTCTCGGCAGATAGATTCCCAAGTATTTTATAATATCTAAGGTGATTTTAACTGGAATTTTTCTTTCTAATTCTTGCTGCTGAAATGGGTTGGAGATATATAGAAATGCTGATGACTTATGCGGGTTTATTTTGTATCCTGTGACTGCTAAAATTGTTGATTATTTTGACTAGCTTTTTGGTTGATGCTCTAGGATTCTTTAAGAAGACCATCATGTCATCCACAAAGAATGATAGCTTGGTCTCCTCATTGCCTATTGTAATACCTTCAATTTCTTTTTCTTCTCTAATTTCTACTGCTAGTGTTTCTAGTGCAATGTTAAATAATAGAGGTGATAATGGGCATCCTTGTTTCATTCCTGATCTTACTGGGAAGGCTTCTGGTTTATCCCCATTGCAGATGATGTTTGCTGATGGTTTTAGATATATACTGTTTATTATTTTTAGGAAAGGCCCTTCTATTCCTATACTGTCCAGTGTTTTCAATAGGAATGGGTATTGTATTTTATCAAAGGCTTTTTCTGCATCTGTTGAGATAATCATGTGATTTTTGTCAGTTTGCTTGTTAATATGGTCAATTACGTGGATGGTTTTCCCAATATTGAACCATCCTTGCATTTCTAGTATGAATTCTATCTGGTCATTAAAAACCTATCTGGTCATAAAAATCTATCTGGTCATAAAAAAAAGACCATAGTGAATAACCCTTGTGATGACTTGCTGGAGTCTTTCTGCTAGTATCCTATTTAAGATTTTTGCATCTATATTCATTAGGGAGATTGGTCTGTAGTTTTCTTTCTCTGTTTTTGACCTGCCTTGCTTTGGGATCAGTACCATATTTGTGTTGTAAAAGGAATTTGGTAAAACTCCTTCTTTGATTATTCTGTCAAATAGTTTGTATAATATTGGGAGTAGTTTTTCTTTGAATGTTTGATAGAATTCACTTGTGAATCCATCAGGCCCTGTGGATTTTTTCTTAGGGAGTTCTTTGATGATTGTTCAATTTCTTTTTCTGATATGGGGTTGTTTATGTAGTCTATTTCTTCCTCTGTTCGTCTAGGCAATTTATATTTTTGTAAGTATTCATCCATATCACCTAGATTGCCATATTTGTTGCCATATAATTGGGCATAATGGTTTTTAATGACTGCCTTAATTTCCTATTCATTTGAGGTGAGGTCTCCCTTTTCATCTTGGATACTGTCAATTTGGTTTTCTTCTTTCCTTTTTATAATTAGACTAACCAGTACTTTGTCTATTTTATTTGTGTGTTTTTTTCAAAGTAACAGCTTCTAGTCTTATTTATTAAATCAATAGTTCTTTGACTTTCAATTTTATTAATTTCTCCTTTGATTTTTAGGATCTCTAATTTAATCTTCATCTGAGGATTTTTAATTTGCTTGCTTTCTAGTTTTTTAATTTGCATGCCCAATTCATTGACCTCTGCCCTTCTTAATTTGTTTATGTATGAACTCTAGGATATAAATTTCCCCCTGAGTACTGCTTTGGCTACATCCCATAGGTTTTGAAAGGATGTCTTATCATTGTCATTTTCTTCAATGAAATTATTGTTTCTATGATTTGTTCTTTGACTAACCAGTTTTGGAGAATCATATTGTTCAATTTCCAATTAATTTTTGATTTACCTCTCCATGTACCCTTACTAATTATTATTTTCATTGCATTGTGATCTGAGAAGGTTGCATTTATTATTTCTGCTCTTTTGTACTTGTTTGCAATGTTTTTATGCCCTAATACATGGTCAATTTTTGTGAATGTACCATGTGCTGCTGAAAAGAAGGTGTATTCCTTTTTGTCCCTGTTTATTTTTCTCTACATATCTACTAACTAATTTTTCTAAGATTTCATTCACTTCTCTTACCTCTTTCTTATTTATTTTTTGGTTTGATTTATCTAGTTCAGATAGAGGAAGGTTCAGGTCTCCCACTAGTATAGTTTTTCTATCTATTTCATCCTTGAGCTCCACTAGTTTCTCCTTTAGAAAATTGGATGCTATGCCATTTGTTGCATACATGTTGAGAACAGATATTTCCTCATTGTCTATACTGCCTTTTATCAGGATGTAATTACCTTCCCTATCTCTTTTACCTAGATTTATTTTTACTTTGGCTTTGTCAGATATGATTGTGACTCCTGCCTTCATTTTATCAGTTGATGCCCAATAGATTTGGCTCAATACTCTTACTTTCATCCTACGTGTATCTACCTTCCTCATGTGTGTTTCTTGTAGACAGCATATGGTAGGGTTTTGGATTCTAATTCACTCTGCTATTCACTTGTAGTTTTTTGGGTGAGTTCATTCCATTCACATTCATAGTTATGATTACCAGCTGTGTATTTCCCAGCATTTTTATTTCTACTCCTAGCCCTGTCTTTTCTTCTTTCACTATTTCCTTCTACCCCAATGTTTGCTTTTAATCAGTCCCCCTAGTTCCCACCTGTATTTTACTTCCCTTTCTACCTCCCTCCCTTCTTATCCCCCCCTTATTTTCTTTGCAGTCTTTTTAAAACTACCCCCCCACCCTCTCCCTTCCTTATACTGCTTCCCTCCCCATCAGTCTGTTACCCTTCTACTCCCCTATAGGGCGTGAATCTATTCTCTGCCCCAATGGATTGGATTGTTCTCCCCCCTTTGGGTCAATTTCAATGCATGTAAGAGTTGTTCATTTCCTATCTCCAACCTCTTTACCCTTCCAGTATATTGATGTTTTCCCCCCTCCCACCATGAGCTTCTTTGTGACATATAAATTTTCTCCCTTTTATTTCTTTTCCTATTTCTTTTAGTGTTAACCTCTTTTTTTAGTTCTAGTTATATATATATACATATATATGAACACATGTATATGTGTTTATGCATACATATATCTATATACCTATTTATGTCTTGTTATTTCATCCTATACAATTTGTCACTGTTCCCTCTAAGTGTAATTCTGCTAGCTGCCCAGGTGATAATAACATTTTTTTTAAAATTTTCACAAGCAAAGGACAAATTGTGGGAGTAAAGATAATAACAGTTTTTAAGAGTTACCAATGACCTCTTTTCTTATAGGGATACATATCATTTTAACTTATTGAGTCTCTTAAAATTTTTTTCTGTTTTTTTGTTTTGTATTTCTTTTTCCCCTCTTTTTAAATTATCTTTTGATGATTCTCTTGAGTTCTGTTCTTGGACATCAAATTTTCTGTTCAGGTTTGGTCTTTTCTTTGCTAATTCTTGGAATTCTTCTATTTTGTTGAATGACCATACTTTCCCCTGTAAGAATATAGTCAGTTTTGATGGGTAGTGGATTCTTGGTTGTAGACCTAGTTCCCTTGCTTTCTGGAATATCATATTCCATGCCTTTTGGTCCTTCAGTGTAGACGCAGCCAGATCCTGTGTTATCCTCACTGTGGTTCCATGGTATCTGAATGACTTTTTCTTGGCAGCTTGTAATATTTTTTCTTCAGTCTGATAGTTCTTGAATTTGGCAATAACATTCCTGGGTGTTGTCAGTTGGGGATTAAGTACAGGAGGTGATCTGTGGATTCTTTCAATCTCCACTTTTCTCTCTTGTTCTAGAATAAGTTTTATTGAATAATGTCCTGTAGTATTATGTCTAGGCTTTTTCTTTTGTCATGGTCTTCTGGTAGACCAATGATTCTTAAATTGTCTCTCTTTTAATGATTTTCTAAATCGTCTGTTTTGTGAATGAGATGCTTCATATTTTTCTCAAATTTTTCATTCTTTTGGTTTTGTTTTATAGTCTCCTGCTGCCTTGTGAGGTCACTTAATTCTAGTTGTTGTATTCTGGTTCTTAAAGCCTGAATTTCATCCCTGGCTTTTTGGTCATCCTTCTTCTTCTGGTCTGATTTTCTTTGGAGGTCATCTTTCATTCTCTTTACCTCATCTTTCATCTTCTTTGCCTCATCTTTCATCTCCTTTGCCTCATTTTCAAGCTGGTTGATTTTGGCAAGTTACTTAACTTCTATCTGCCTCAGTTTCCTCAACTCTAAAGTGGAGATAATAATAACATGTATTTCAGAGTTATTGTGAGGAGTGAATGAAATAGTATTTGTAAATACAATAGTATTAGTAAAAAAGTAGCACATAATAGACACTATATAAATGTTTATTCCCTTCTTTTTCCCTTTAATAGGAACCAATCAGTAAGTGCATTCTGTGATTTCAGCAAGATCTCAGGGTAATTTTCTCCCTCTATGGGTGATACCCTTCAGACAAAGGCCAAGTGCTGTATTTTCATTCAAGTTGATTGGAATACTCACCAGACTGCTCAGTGGTTCTCATGACAAAATCCTTTGTATATGTAATACTCATCAGCTTATATAGTAAATTATCATTGCATACTACTGCCAGAATAATCTAAGTCATTAATACAGTGGAACGAATGCTATATCTGGAACCAGGGGGCCTGGGTTCAAATCTCTACTTTGTAATCTCAGGCAAGATAGAAAACATCTCTGAACATCAGTCCTCAAAAAAAACACCATTGCCTCTTCAGATAGTTTGGATTGAAATTTATTGGTACATAAGCCTAAATCTGTCCTTTTGCCATTAGCTCTCACCCACTTTTCCTAGTTCCCTGGAGACAAGGAGAATGAATCTAATTTTTCTTCTACATGGCATATGATTAAAATTGCTTTTTTAGATCCTGCCTCTGATAGACAAGGTATTGGTTACCCATCTTCTAGATCATTATTTGTAAATGTAATAGGAATTCTATATGTGCACTTTTTATGTGGGTAATAAAAATGTTAAGCAAGTCAAGATCAAGGACAGATCTTTGAGGCCTTCCATTTGGAGTTTCCTTCAACACTTATGTAGAAACTCTGCTTACTATTTGAAGATGATCATCCCATTGTATCTGATTCTGTATAATTATGCTCTTATCTAATTTATGACTCACTTCCTTTTCTACCAGGAAATCATGAAAGGCATTGTCAACTGCTTTCCTAAAATCTTTGTACATTATGCTTACAGAATTCTCCTAATCTAGGATGATATTAGAAAATAAGTATTGTTTTAAAGTTTAGAATAAGAAGTAAAGTGGCTGCTTGAGAAAAGAACTGGAGTTTGAAGCAGAGCTGAGAGAGTGTGTTAATTTCAACTGCTGACAGTTATAACTATTTTTCTGGGTCAATTACTCTCTCTGGTACTTGAGAGTTGCTTTCTGGCAGTTGGCAGAGATACATTCTCAGAGACTATCTTTCAGGGCTAGAGGAGGTAACATCTTTGCCTCTCTCTCTATCTCAGGGAAAGATCTGAAGGAGCTCAGTGTTTTCCTTTCCCAACTTAGGGAACACTATTGAATATCTATTGTTTAACTCTGAGAAGACCAAAGAAAAATTTGGTCTTGGTCTTAGGACTCAGAGTCCTAACTTGATTTTTTTTAAACCTTTACCTTCCAGATTGGAGTCAATACTGTATATTGGCTCCAAGGCAGAAGAGTGGTAAGGGCTAAGCAATGGGGGTCAAGTGACTTGCCCAGGGTCACACAGCTGGGAAGTGTCTGAGGCCAGATTTGAACCTAGGGCCTCCTGTCTCTAGACCTGACTTTCAATCCACTGAGCCACCCAGCTGTCCACCTAACTTGATTCTTGTTGAGACTCAACCAGCTAGCCTTTACTTTTTTATAATTTGAAGGCGAAATTAAGATTTATAAGGATAATAGTGGTAGTTTTTATTTAGATATTATAAATTTGGGGTAGTCAGATCAGGGAGGATTAGTGTAGCCTGTGAAACATAGGAAAAGTGGTTCCTTGCAGAACCTGGGAGTTTATTTGGGTGGATTTAAAATCCCTTAGAATTAGAAATCCTTTATTTTTCCTTATATATTTCAATAAATATTCTATGTTTATACTAAGATTCTCTTTAATTTCCTTGTGCCTGTCCTTGAAGGGAAGTTCACATTTGAGCTTCACTTCATCACTGAGAATACTTTTGATTACCTCTATCAAAAGTATCCGAACAATTTGAACCTGAATGGTGAGTTAAACAGTTTTGAAAGGGTTTGAACCTATATTGGAACAGTTTTTCCATCTAAATATTTTATTTTATAGTTTGCAAATTTATTTTTACACCACCTAGTAACCCTGTCAAACAAAGTAAAAGAGGTTGGTCTGGTAAGACCTCTTCTAGAAGCTATGGTGAACCTATTACCATTGCTTTTTGTTTTAAATGCACATTAACCATCTCTTTAAAATGATGCTTTAGAATTTTATGAAGAATCACCAAACTCACAGGCTCATCATTTTCAAAGTTCTCTCTCTGCCAAAGGGCATGCCTGGCTGCCACTCTATACATGCCAACAGAGATAGCTTTCTCCCTATTCTCCTTTCTTTCTGAACTTATTGACCTTTTCATCTTAGTGAATATAATTTTTTAACCAGACCTTGTAAAATGAACTAATAATCAATAACTAAGAGCCCATAATTCCTCATTTTAAACTATGGTACAGAAATTCAAATCTCAACCTCAGATTTCACCTTCTTAATCAGCCATTCACTCCCCAAATCTTCTTAATTTCTGTCAAGTCTTTGTCTTTTATTGGTAGTAATGAGAAAAAACACTTCCTATTCCACAAGTGTTTCCACTTTCTTGGTTTGGGCTTTATATTCTGTAGCAATGCTTCATTGCCCTCCAGGCCAGCTCCAAACTCCTTTGCTCATCCTCTTTGCCTCATCCTCTTCTCCTTTGTATATTTTTAAATTCTATCCAAATTGATCTTTTCACCATTTCCAATCATGTGGCACATTTATCTATATAACCCCAGTTCCAAAGCCATTGATAGGGTAATACCTCACGTCATGGGGTGGGGGGTGGGGGTAGAATTAGTTGATAAGGATGAGAAAAGAGGTTCACTCCCTTCATTCTTGGGAGTCTTTTCAAGCATCTTCATGGTCTAGTTTTGTAGTCTCTTTGGGCACTTCTAGTTTCCATCTTCCAAGAGAGAAGATAGAAGATGCCGCCCCTACTTTAGATTACTGAAGGAAAAGACTCTGGAGAGGAGCTGTCATGATTGGAGCTAGCAGTCTCCATCACATCTCTATGTCTATCTGGCAACACTAGCAACTCTGAGACCTTCTTGAATGAAATCTAAGGTATTCTCTGTTGTTTGAGCTGAATTACTTTGCCCTCAATGGGAGAGGTCTTTCACTCTCTAGAGTCTGGCTATTTATATCTTTGATGTCTATTTTACTACCAACTTGGACAAATGGGGGTTTTGGATACCTACTCTGTGGGTTCATTGTGAAACTGGTATTTAGTGGGAAAGGGATCAAGTCTTGGATATAAAGCTTGGAATACTGTTCGCTTCCAATTAATGAAGTGACCAGAAATGAACTTGAACCTGAAAATCACATCCCTTTAGACTAATAATATTTAAGGAAACAGAGAGACATAATTCCAATCTGGTACTTCCTCTCTCTGAGGAGAGCAAAGTGTTCAAGTATCTGACCACCCAGCACATGTTCAATTTTCTCTTGGAGAAAGGTGGGGAGAAAAGGGGCTAGAGATAGCTATTATGTTTTCTTTTGAGCCACACATGATGCCTCAATTCTTTACGTGGGGGACAGCCTTGGCTACATCTATGTGCATGCCTTTATGCTATTGTTCCCTTTGCCTAGAATATATTCTTCCTACTAATATCTTCCCTGTCCTTCAAGACTAAGTTCTGATGCCACCAAGATTTGCCTGATTTCCCCAGAAGGATCTAATCCCTCCCCAATCTTTTAGAACTCTCCAGTTTTATTTCTAGAAACTTATATTTGAATTTGCATGGTTATCTGTGTAAAAAGTGTAGGCCCCTCTAGATTAGGAATTAGTTCTTTCTTTTTTTTAGTCTCTAGTGCCGGGGCTTTTAACTTGGGATGTATTCATTTTATTTTTAAATATTTTGATATCTTCGCAGTCCTAAACATCTATTTTATACATTTAAAACCTTTTTTCTTAGGTCTTGACCAATGACACATGTACAACCCGGTAGAATTTCTCATTGGCTATGGGAGGGTCTGGGAGGAGAGGAGAGAAAGAACATGAATCATGTTTTTCATGGTTTCATGATATTTTTTTTCTAAATTCATTAAATAAATAAACTTAATAATAAAAAAAGAAAAGAAAAACCTTTTTTTTTTTCCTGAGAAGACAATATTTTAGCTTTACCGGACTGCCAAAAGGGTCCAGAATACAGAAAGTGCCCTGATGCCTAGTTCTGTACCCTGTATGTAGTAAGATGATTAATCACTGTTTTTTCAACTGCATTAAATAACTTCTCTATACTTCCACGGTCCATAGAGTGAGAGGAGCTATCCACATCCTCTTCTCCCCATTCTTCCTTCTCCCTCAACACATATTAAGTATTCCTTGAGGAGAGGATTCCATATCATATCACTTCAGTATCTATCTCTTAGAATAATACAATATCTCACTACGCCATAATTTGTCATTTGCCTCATGTTTTCACAGTACATGTGTTTTTAGGGTGACTTCATTTGTTGGCACTTTGGTTCATTTGAGTCTCAGAACTCTACTATGGGTATAGAAAGGGACAGACATTTTCATTTTACAGATAAGAAAATGGAGGCATCATGGAGAAGTTGTTACTTGTCCAAAGCCATGAGCAATATATCCAGACCTTTTCTTTCTATAAAGGGGCAAAATGAAATAGTAAAAAGAATATTTTTCAGTGTTTCTATTGTTGGCCTATTACTACCTAACTTTGCTATCCTGGACAAGTCACAATCATTTTGAACCACAGCTTCTTCATATTTAAGATGGAAAAAATGCATTGAAGGGGGGAAAGATTAAACAAATTGGGGTATATAAATGTTATAGAATATTACTGCATGGTAAAAAAATGGCAATTATGAAGAATTCCAAGAAGAGTGAGAAAATTGAGGAACTGATACAGAATGAATGAAACAGAACCAGGAAAACAATGTCCTCAATGACTGCTGCAATGTTAATAGAAAGAATAAATGAAACTGAACACCATCTAAGTATAATGACTAAGCTTGGCCAGAGAGAAGAGATGAGAAAATGCCCGACTCTCTCTTCACTATAATGGAAATTTAGATTGTTGCTTAGGCAATGGGACAAAATTGTTTGGTTTTGCTGAATTGTTTATTGTTTTATAATTGCTGTTAAAAGAGCAGGCTCACTAGGAAGAAGATTAAGGAGAGGCATATTCAAAAGTGAATGTGACATAAAAATAAAAGACATCACTAAAAAAATTTAATCACAACAAAATGAAGGTGTCAAACTAAATATTCTACTATGGTCCCTGCAAGTTCTAACAATGGACAATCCTATGAGCATGCTTCCTGTTGTTCGGATTGGTGATAACTTGCCTATTTTTAAGCAGAAGCAGAAAATGTTGGGGAGGATGAAGATGGAGAGGGAGTGAGCACGGAGAATGCACTACTGGAACTGGTTGAGTGGAACAGGGTGATTGGCACACCCAAAAAGTACATTTCACTTGTGTTCTGATGGAACTATTCCTTCTGTAAGTAAACATTCTATTCTCTCCCTGAGGCTGTCCTCTATGTTGCCTCTAAGTCCTTCTAGACCTAAGCTTGACAATTAAAAAGCCCATCCATCCATTCCTCAGCAGGTTATCGGTTTTTCATTTCAAGATAAATTCCCCTGTGAGTCTATAGTTGGCTGTTTCTATTTCAGAGATCATACTACAAGCCCTCATTATTTTCTAGCTACATTATTGTAATGCTCAGCTGGCTGGAGTCCCAGCTTGGCTGCCAGATTGTTCATTCTACATTCTGCAGTCGAGTTTCTCACTCACTCGCATGGATAGCTCCCAATATGTTGCCCACCTGGAAGCAGTTAAGTATACTGTTGCTAAAGAAGAGGCTTGGGAGGCTGTCAATGTTGAATGTTACAAAAGTATGGAAGCGAGAACGAAATTCCCTTAAATGGAACCACTGCAACCTCCTCGCTTTTTAGGACATCTGTGATTTGGGCCCTTATGGATATGGAAACTTCATATTTTTGAGTACAACAGTATTCCCATACCCCAAAGGGTCAGTTCTGCAGATTCAGAACTCCACTGGGGACATTTAGCTTTATACTCTGCTAGCAATCAGTGGTGAGGGACTGCGTGTTCATTTTTGCCAAGTCCATATCGTACAGAGGATTTTCATTTCCAGCCTTCATTATTTGACCTGCACTATTCGGACGGCGTGTGCTGCTCTGTTGGGAAATGCTGTCAGGAAGAATTCGGCTGAACTTCTCGGGTCTAATTTATTTCTGGCCTTAAAGTCAAGAGAGAAAGCCGATATTTGTGCTGCAAAAGGTTCCCAGATGAATAACTGAGGAAAGAAAGAATGAATAACAGAAGACAATGCTCTTTTATAGATAGAGATAGAGATAGAGATAGAGATAGAGATAGAGATAGAGATAGAGATAGAGATAGAGATTGACAAACAGACAGACAGATAGATAGATAGATAGATAGATAGATAGATAGATAGATAGATAGATAGATAGATAGATAGATGGATGGATGGACGGACGGACGGACGGACGGACGGACAGACAGACAGACAGACAGACAGACAGACAGACAGACAGATAGATAGATAGATAGATAGATAGATAGATAGATAGACAGATAGACAGATAGACAGACGGATAGATGGATAGATGGATGGATGGATGGATAGATAGATTGATAGATAGATAGATAGATAGATAGATAGACAGACAGATAGATAGATGGTAGATAGATAGATAGATAGACAGATAGACAGACAGATAGATGGATAGATGGATGGATGGATGGATGGATGGATGGATGGATGGATGGATAGATAGATAGATAGATAGATAGATAGATAGATAGATAGATAGACAGATAGACAGGTAGATAGATAGATAGATAGATAGATAGATAGATAGATAGATAGATAGATAGATAGATAAGACCTGGCCTGGTCTTAGTCCACAGACCTAGGTAAAACTGTTTCAGCTTATAATCCCAGAAGTACAAAGAGGTATAAAAGAAGATCAGCATTTCTGAGCACTAGGGAAATCTGACATGTCAGTGACATACACACACACACACACACACAGTATCACTTCAAGTCTTTATAAAGAGTAGGAACCCATAATGTATAAAATAGCGATTAATGACTTTAAACTAACCTTAGTCTTATTGCAGTTCTGTTTCACCATAGAATATCATTTAGAGGAACTGGAAAATGATCTCTTCCAGAGAGAGAACGTGAAGGAAGATCGCCCTGATGCTCCCAGCCTTGAGCAAATGTCTCTCTAAATGGTGGCCTTTGGTGCTCTCCAGTTGTCCTTAGAGGTGTTTTCAAAGGTCTCTAAAAGGGTTTAAGCTGTTTCAAGGACTGTGGTTAGAGAACCACAGAAGTTTGGTTCCCAGGCCACATTGGGTAAGAGTGCTTGGGAAGCAATTCTTAAGGACTGCACAGTTTCAAATTTGCAGATTAGGAGCGTCATGAAGAAAATGAAAACTAAAGGAGTTTGAAAATTGGATTTTAGAGGAGAGACTGAGAAACTGGGAGGATGGACAGAAAAGGCAAGAAGGTGACAATGTCTGCATTTAGTCGTATTGATTCTATTTAACAAGGATTTACTTGAAGTACAATAATAATGATAATTAACATTTAACTGTGCTAAATGCTTTACAATTCTTATTCCAGTTTGATCCCTACAACAACTCTGGAAGGTAGGTGCTTTAATTATTCTCATTTTATAGATGAGCAAACCAAGACAAAGGGGAGCGAGCTGAGGGTCTTGCCCAGGGGCACACAACTAGTAAATGTCTGAATTCTGATTTGAACTCAGGTCTTCTTGACTCTAGGTCTGATGCTTTGTGAACTATGATGCTGCCTACATGGCCTTCCTACAGGAAAAGATGTGACCCTCAGTTGACATATTTTTCCTATGTCCACTAGAAAGAGAAAGAGGAAATAGTCTTGAATTGCTTTAAAGAGGTTTGTTAAATATAAGGAAGAATGTTTTTCTTTAAAAGGATTAGGAGTTCTTCAAGGGAGTAGCTAAGGCTTTTTTTTTTTTACCAGTCTCTTGGAGTAGAGATGGGTAACCTTATGTGGAGGTCAGTTTAAGGTTATCCCCATGAGAAGGCAAGATTCCATGACCGAAGGATCTTGGGTTTATCTATTAGCTACCAAAATGATTCATTCTGATTTTAAAGTGATATTAAAGCAATATGGGTATGTATTTATCATGCTGTTTAGTTATTTTTCAGCCATATCTGACTCTTCATGACCTCTTAGCAAAGATACTAGAGTGGTTTGTCATTTTCTTCTCCAGCTCATTTTACAGATGGGGAAACTGAGGCAAACAAAGTTAAGTGATTTGTCCAGGGTGATATAATTAGTAATGTCTGAGGTCAGATTTGAACTTTGGAAGACGAGTCTTCCTGATTCCAGGGCCAGGGATCTTTCCACTACACTGCTTAGCTTCCACATGTATTTTAGAATTCAGTGATAAATTGTCACTGAAATAGTTAGATGGTTCAGTAAATGGAGCACTGGACCTGGAGTCAGGAAGACTTGAGTTCAAATCTTTCCTCAGATAATTTTTGTGTGACACTGAGTGAATCATTAATGAATGTCTCTTGCCTAGGAGGCAGCTAGGTGATTTGGTGGATAGAGTTCAGGACCTGGAGTCAGGAAAACTTGAGTTCAAATCTAGCCTCAAATACTAGCTTTGTGACCCTAGGCAAGTCACTTAATCTACCTTAATTTACTGAAGAAGGAAATGGCAGTGGAGAGCTAGAAGGAAATGGCAGTGGAGAGCTAGATGACTCAATGGATTGAGAGTCAAGCCCAGAGATGGGAGGTCCTGGGTTCAAATGTGGTCTCATACACTTCCTAGTTGTGTGATCCTGGGAACGTCACTTAACCCTCATTGCCTAGTCCTTACCACTCTTCTGCCTTGGAATTAACACATAGTATTGATTCTAAGACAGAAGGTAAGAGAAGTAGAAGTAGTAGAAGAACAAGAACAAGAAGACAACTGAACAGTAATGACAAATGATTATTTTTCTCTTGGTCCACAAGACTTTTCCTAATATTAAAAGAAGTGAGACAGTTAGGTGGTTCAGTGGACTGAGAGCTAGGCTTAGAGACAGGAGATCCTGAGTTTAAATCTGGGTGACCCTGGGCAAGACATTTAACCTCCATCCACTAGCCTTTATTGCTCTTCTGCCTTGGAACCAATACATAATATTGATTCTAAGATGGAGGTAAGAGTTTACTATTTAAAAAGAAAAAGAAGTGGCCAAGATCTCCTACCTTTTTTTAAAATATACTTAGTGGCAAATATTCCTCTCAGTAAATTGTGTATATGTGAGAGCATCCATGTTTGGGAAGGAATAAAAGAGACCACACACAAAATTTTCAGATTCAAATTTTTTTAATCCCTATCTTCTGTTTTAAAATGAGTATTGTATATTGGGTTCCAAAGCAGAAGAGCAGTAAGGGTGAGGCAATTAGGGTTAAGTGACTTGCCCAGGGTCACTCAGCTAGGATGTGTCTGAGGTCATATTTGAACTCAAAACCTCCCATCTCTAAGCCTGGCTCTCCATCCACTGAGTCATTCAGCTGTGTCCATCAGATGGAGATTCTTTCCAACTCATGAATTTCTTAGGAAGGCATACTGGATGCTGCAAATACTTGAGTCTGTGTCTTGAACTGTGCCCCACTCACTGCCTGAGGACTCTCTGGTGTGTCAGATCAGTTCATGGGGGTAGAGGCAAAGGCAGTAGGGAGTCTAGCTAGAGGCAGCAGCAAAGATGACTGACTAGAGCATCCTTTTTTATACAGGAAAGATTCCATTTGTGATATATGTCGCTAGGGATGTTTTGCCCATTTTCTTTGCTTTTTAGGGCTCCTTCCTCAGTGGCGGGTATTCCATTTTATCTCCCCCAGCCCAGATCCATCCCTTAGAATCTTTGAACAAAGTCACTGGTCCAGAGAACAAAGAAGAGGAGAGAGTCCGGCTCCCCCCATGGCTGATTTTATAAAAGTATTAAGTCTGTTCTCATAGCCTTGGCTCATACTTTGGCTGGACTCAGAGAAATTTTCCCAGTGCCCAGGAGCTCACTCCTCCACATAGGTGGCCATGACCTCACAGCATGCCTTACGTCAAGACAAAGAACAAAGGTGCCATTAAGTTTATTCATGGCTTGGATTTCTTATTTCCTTCTTCATTCTGCTGAGCCAGTTTCCAGACTATTAAATATGCTCTAAGTGCAATAAACAGGTTAACATTTACCCTGGGCTTTTTGTTCCGGATTTCATCTGTCAAGGCTTCTTGCATCTCCAAAGGCCAGAAAGCAATCACTAGTGGCTAGACTAGACCCTATACCACTTGCCTTTCTTTGAATAAGCTAGAAGGCAAACATTAAAGCCTGGGTGATGGGGCACGGAACCAGGGCTCGAAGCTTCTAGAATTCTGATTCATGTATATTCATGCGTTTTTCAAAGTAGACATTCCTGACAGGGCAAAAATATCCCCGGCTTATAAATAACTGGATCCTGAAGGGAAAATGCAAAGGTCATCATCATTGCTAAGCAGGATTGACAAAGCCCGACTCTTCTCGGCACAGTGATGCACAGGAGCTTGTCACATCGTGAACTGGAACTGGGTCAGCTCCGCAAGGCATTCTAAGAATGTATTCGTTCGGTTGATTTCAGTTGGGAAGAGTGCCTGAAGACCGATGAATACATCCTTAAAAAATCAAGCTTTTCCTCATGTACTTGGGAAGGGATTTGCTTTCCCAAATGCTGTGTGGCACACGTCTGTGCCAGCAACAACACTCTCCCTTAAGCAAAAAGAGCTCTGGCCCCTCTGGAGCTCATGAGGCTGTAGGTGCTGCCATGGAGGAGATCTGCTTGTCTGAACCTGCCGTTCTTTCTTTTAGAATCTAAGCCAGTTTTGAGCATCATTTGAACTCCATGATAGCGGCCACTTTGCTCTAAATCTATGGCTGTATTTGTAATGATGATGGTCAGGGTAGCACTGGCGACGAGGGCAAAGTGACACCCGTTAGCTTGCCCACCTCCCTTCCTAAAGCCCAAGATATTCATTCTACTAGAACCTCCCCCCTCACAAATATTGGGACTAGGAGATGATCCAAGAGAACTTGATTACTAATGAAAGCTTTTAATGCTTTTTTAAATGTTTTCAAAGTACTTTATAGATGTTCTATGGGAGGGAATGTTATCATTAACCCTATTTTACAAAAGTCATTTATTGTTACTTTATTTCGTTAACTTATTTGCAGGGTACAGCATGAGAAATGCCAGGCTGGAGGATTCCAAAGCCAGAGCTAAGGTTGCTGGGAGAAATAGCAACACTGTCAGATATACAGACAAAACCACTCTGATGGCAGAAAATGAAGAATGAAAAAGCCTCTTGACGAGAGTGAAAGAGGAGAGTGTCAAAGATGGTTTCAAGCTTAATATTTAAAAAAAAACATTAAGATGAAGGCAACTGGTCCCATCACTTCTTGGCAGAGAGGGAGAAGAAATGGAAGCAGTGTCAGATGCTATATTCTCAGGCTCAGAGATACCAGCAGATAGCAACTGCAGTCATGAAATTAGACACTTGCTCTTTGGAAATGGCCACTCTGGACAGCACACTAACAAGCAGAGATAGCACCTTACTGACAAAGGTATGTATAGTCAAAGCTATGGGGTTTTTTTGCCCAGTTAAGGAAAACAGAGTGCTATAGACTATATACAAACTGTAGCGCTGAAGAAGAGTTTCACAAGACCATTGGAGAGCAAGGAGATCAATACTTAAAGAAATTAAGTAAGACTAGTCATTGGAAGGACAAATACTGAGTCTAAAGAATAAATACTTGGGCTACACAACAAGAAAACAAGATTCTTTGGAAAAGATCTTAATTTTGTGAATGTTGAAAGCAAAAGAAAAAGAGGACAACAAAGGAAGAGAAGGATAATGTCTTGGGAGAAATAAACATGAGTATGGACAGACTTTGGGAGATGATAACAGAAAGCAGGACTTAGCTTGCTAAGGTTCCAATGAGTTGGATATGACTGAATGAATGGACAACAATTTTACAAATGAAGAATGTGGAGTAAACAGAGGTTAAACCACTTAAACCTTTTTATGTGCCCAAGTGAGTACAGGATAAATTTGATAAATATCTCCTTCACTCACTGAACTCTAGGAGCTCTTGATTACCTCTAATTCCAATGTTCTTAACCTAAAGGTTAACCTATAAACTTGTTTTGTTTTTTTTAAGCCCTTACTTTCCATCTTGGAATCAATACTGTATATTGGTTCCAAAGCAGAAAAGTGGTAAGGCTAGGCAGTGAAGGTTAAGTGACTTGCCCAGGGTCACACAGCTAGGAAGTGTCTGAGGCCAGATTTGAACCTAGGACCTCCTGTCTCTAGGACTAGATCTCAATCCACTGAGCTACCCAGCTGCCCCCTATAAACTTGTTTTTTAAGAAAACATTTTGATAACAAATTCAATATAATTGGTTTTCTTTATAATGTTATGTATTTTATGCATTCAAAAATGATTCTGAAAAAGATTCCATAAGTTTTATTGGACAACCCAAAAGATCCAGAACACAAAAATGGTTAAGAACCATTGCTTTAGGTTGATACACAAACTTCTCTGTTTGGTTCTGTTAAAGCCCCTTGTAACCTGGCCACAACCTGCCTTTCCAATCTAATTACATATTACTCTCATTTACACACTCACTGGACTTCTTGATTGCCATTATATATGGCGTCTTTGATCTCCATGACTTTGCACTAATTGTTCGTCATACCTGGACCATGTTCCCCATTCACCTCTGTCTCTCAGAACCCCTTGTTTCCTCCACTTCCTACCTGAAGCCTTTCCTGGTCCTTTGGTTGCTGATAAATCTCCTCCATCAAAATGAGCTTGTATTTACTTTCTATACCTTTTGTATGTATCTACATGTGAACACATTTCCTCCCTGGATAGCACGTAAACTTCTCGAAGATAGGAACGGCTTCATTTTTGGCTTTGTGCGTTAGTGTAGTGCTTGGCGCTTAGTAGGAGTTTTCTAAATGTCAACTGATTTATTGGGCTTCCTATGTACAATGTAAGGGGCTGGACTCATTCACTAAAGGACTCTTTCAGTCATGTCTGACTCTTTGAAGTCCCATTTGGGGTTTTCTTGGCCAACGTCCCAGAGTAACTTTTTTCTCTAGCTTATTTGGCAGATGAGGAAACGGAGGCAAACAAAATGAAAGGATTTGCCCAAAGGCACACAGCTAGTAAGTACGTGAGGCTGAACTTGCACTCACAAGAGGAGTCCTTCCTGACTTCAGGCAGCGCTCTCTCCATTGTGTCACACAGCGCCCAATGTTCCAGGAGCCTAATTGATCTCATTGCAAGCGTTCTCCTCCCTCAGTCCCAAGCTTCGTCCCTGAAGAGGACCTCCTGTTTCCCTCCTAGTCATGAGTCCAGATATGATTTCACTGAGTCTGCTGTGCTGTCAGCAGGTCCTGGGTTGATGCCATGATCCTGGGGAAACTGCTCTGTCTGCCCTCTCTCGAACTGCCAAGAACCCTGGAGCTTACTGAGTTTAGTGAAAGAACCAGGACAAAGGACTCTAGTCTTGGCAGCTCCAGTCTGGTACTCATGCAGGCTTGGGAGCTTCTCTCCTGAGCTCACAAGCATTACAGATCTCGGGTTCACACTCATCCCGTCCACATCTCTCCACTCAACCCAACTCACCTAGCTCTACCTCGGAGCACTGCCAGATCCCCAGATCCAGGGAAGAGGCTCCCTAGATCTTTTGTTTTGTTGTAAGGGCAGTGGATAGAGGATGAAGTCCAAGTGTGGGAAGAGCCGAGTAGGGAGAACATTGCCTCCAGCAACAGAAATGCTGTATGTTGATCGACTATGAAGGAATAAATGATCATCAGCAATGCAAGGATCCAAGCCAACTCCCATGCTGGAAAACCCTCTCCTCGGCTATAGAAGGAACAAATGCAGATGGAACCATGCCATTTCTTGCTCTATTACCTTCCTGAGTTCATTCTTACATGTGCAATATAGGTCTTTCATGGAGGAATCTGGAAATTGTTTTGTTTCGCATGATAACACTAGAGTAACATATCACATTGTTTATTGTCTGGGAAAGAGGGAGAGCAGTGAGGGAAGGAGAAAATTTGGATTGTAAAAGGTCAGAAAGCAATTGGGTTTTTTTGCTTGTTTTTTTTAACCCTCACCTTCCATCTTGGAATCAATACTGTGTATTGGCTCCAAGGCAGAAGAGTGGTAAGGGCTAGGCAATGGGGGTCAAGTGACTTGCCCAGGGTCACATAGCTGGGAAGGGTCTGAGGCCAGATTTGAACCCAGGACCTCCCTTCTCTAGGCCTGGCTCTCAAGCCACTGAGCCACTCAGATGCCCCCAGAAAGCAATTGTTTTTTAAAAAATTGTTTCTACGTGTAATTGAAAAAAATAAGAGGAATTGGAAGTGAAAAAAAAGAAAGATCTAAGTTCAAATCCAGCCTCAGATACATTCTCCTACCTCTGTGACTCTGGACAAGTGATTTATAATCTCTGCCTTATTTTCATCATCTGTAAAACAAGGATATAAAATCACCTTTTTCCCAGGATTGTTATGAGGATTAAATTAGATATTAGTTGTTAATCATTTAGGACAGTGCCTGGTATATAGTAGCCTTTATATAAACATTAGCTATATTATATACATATATATAATATATATATTATATGTATTATAATATATATTATAAATATTTGTAATGGGACATTATCCCCCTGAAAGATAAAACTAATATTGTCTTTAACTTAAGTAAGTCACTTACTTTCTACTGTCTTCTTTTTTTTCTGAAAAACAAAACAAAAAAGCCTTTCAGCTAGGGCTAGGTCCTGCCCTAGGCTTCCAGGGCTGCTGGACAGGGGATCAGCTGAAGACTTTAAATAGTGGACAAGTGCAGGCACCTTCACTGCCCCAAAATGTGGAGAGGTGAGTTCATGGGTCTTGGGAATTACGGCAGATCCTGCCAGGCTCATAGGATAGGATCCCCAAATGGCTGAGAATGGTGACAGTGAAAAAATGACTGATTTGGAGCCCCAAATTTGTCAACAAATTGAGTATTATTTTGGTGTCTTTAAACTTCAACAAGCCAAATTGTTAAAGGAACAGATCAAAATAAATGATGGAGATAATGATCCAATTCAACTAACACAAGACTTTGATGTGATAAGAGTGCTTTAAAGAAATCAAAAGCAGAACTCATGGAACTTAGTGAAGTTAAAACTAAAAATCAGCTCTCTAAGCAAATCCCTCCCTAACGTAACAGATGAATATAAAAAATGGAGTAAAAAACAGATCCATCTATATTAGAGGTTTTCCAACAGATGCAACCTTTGATGATATAAAAGAATGGCTAGAAGGTAAAAGTCAAGTACAAAATATTCAAATGAGGAGAACAATACATAAAACATTTAAGGGCTTAATATTTGCTGTGATTGATAGTGTTGCATCTGTCAAAAAATTATAGAAAGCTCTGGACAAAAATATAAAAAAGTGCTGATATTGTTTAAGGAAAAATTAGTTTCCTTAAAAATCTAAAGAAAGCAAGATAGAATAGAAGGTAAAGCAAAAGCTAAATAAGTGCAAGAAGTAAAACAGAAGCAAGCAGAAAATACCAAATTGAAATTCCTGGAAGAAAAAAGTGGATGCTTGCTTAAAATTTCCGGTGATTCAGATGACCAAACCAATAGAGAAAATCTTCAACATTTTTCTTTAATCATGGAGAAATAAAGTAGATAGACTTCCTCAAAGAAGCAAAAGAGGGAATAATCCTTTTTAAAGAAAAGGCAAAAGAAAAACTGGGAAAAGTCAATGACATAAATGTTGAACTTTTAAAATTAAGAAACAAATATGTAACATGATAAGTATTGTAAGAAGAGATGGAGAAAGAAAGTGCACAAAATCATTGAATGTGGGTGGAATTTTGGAGAGCAATCTGGAATCACGCCCAGGGAGTTATGAAACTGTGTATACCCTTAGACCCAGAAATATCATGTTGGGTCTCTTTCCTCAGGTAATCAGAGGAAAAAGGTAAAGAACGAATAAATTCTAAAATATTTATAGCAGCTGTCTTTGTGGTGATAAAGAACTGGAAACTGAAGGGATATCTATCAATTGGGGAATGGCTGAACAAGTTGTGGCATCTGATTATGATAGAATACTACTGCACTGTAAGAAATGGTGAGCAGATTAATTTTAAAAAATGGAAAGACCTACATGAAATGATGAATAATGAAATGAGTAGAACCAAGAGAACATTGCACATAGCCACAGAATTAATGTTTCAAGAATAACTTGTGAATGTCCACCTCCAGAGAAGAACGGATAAATAGAAACACAAAAAACATAGTTTATATATATATACTTTTTTATGTCAAGTGATGCCTTATCTATTGTAGTGAAGGGAAGGATATGGGAAAGAGATACTTGGAAATTTTAATGTAACCAACAAATAAGTTAATAAAAAAGGGGAAAAATCATTGAAAATCAACAGGAATCCCTAAATAAATTGAAGTCGAAAGATCACAAATTTAAAAGAAAAGGAAGAGTTGGTAAAGCTGCCCAGGGTTACACCCAGTAAAAGAAAAATGCAACTGAAGGGCAAGAAAACAAAATTTGGTAGTGATGAAGAATAGGAAAATGGTGATGCCGGAGGATCCCTTAAAAGGACAAGGAAAGAACCTGAAAGAGAAGAGCCCGTATCAAAACAAATGAAAACAGAAAATAGAGCTAAAGACCAAAAACTTGATACAAAAATGTTTATTTGTTTAACTAAGTTTTAAGGTGTCTTAGATTTGGGGTCTTTGAAACCTCAATGAAATCCATGTCCACCCATGATAGATGGAAAGACTATTTTGTTTAACTGATTTTTGTTGTCTAGGTATCCTTACTCAATCTGGATGACTTTTTTATATGTATGATTTTGCTCATGATATTGTGTTGACACTTCAGACATTAATTTGAACATCAGAAGAAAGGTTCTTTCAGTGAAGTCTGGATATATAATGTTGGAAATACCAACAAATAAAATGTATACTATATAAAAGGTAAAAAAACCCAAACCTTTCCCCCCCAATTTAATGAATACTAACAAACTCAGGCAATTCAATATATAAGGATATAAGAGATTATACATGAAACTGTGAGATTCTACTACTTGCTATTAGGAAGAAATAATGTACAAAGGTCACATTTTTAACCTTAAGCCACATAATTAACATTTTCTTCATCACTTTCTTAAGTTTAGACAGCAAATAAAAATAAATAAATCAAGCCCTGATTTGTAGCGTTTGCCAATTATGGAGAAGTAAATGATCACGCTGAAAATTTAATAATTGGATCTCCCAAGTTCTCGTAGCCGACTCCAGCACATGATTGCAACAAAGGGAGTTTATATGTTCCTTACTCAAGAACTACATTTGAATGATATAGGAGTTTGCACCTCATTCTAGTACCTGCAAATAAGCATGATGGATATGAATTATGAATTTTATAAAGGAGACACATTCACGTAGCAACCCTGTGGGGGGGAGTATGTACGGGTCAGGACCCTTCTCTCTCTCCAAGATCTGCTTTAGAGAAGGTCCAGATATACTTTAGAGCTAGAGGCTATTAGGTTTTCTCCAGAGTCCTGACAGAAAGGAATTACTATTCTTGCATATCCGTGGAATTCTGATATAGCGGCCAAATAAAAGGAGTCCTTCTAGCTGACAGAAAGCAATCAGAGGACAAGAACACCCACTCAGACACGGGATGGGATGTATTCTCTAAGATGGCACTACGCTCAAATTATGAATGGATGGAAATTAATTTTTGAGTGGAAATTGACCCATCAATTCCATCATAAGTGGCGCCATAAGAAACCAAAATAAAAAAGAGAAAGACGAATCTCACCTCTTCTACCATTTTTACCTAAGTCTGGCCTTAGTTTGAAATCCTTTCTATACTAAATTAGTGAGTATTTTTAAAAGGTAAAAGACTTAAGAAAAACTTACATTTATATTGTACTCAAATGCTAAAGAGCATCTTATATCTGAACCCAACAAGGGTGCTATGGATAAATAGAAGTCATAGAATGAATATTGAACTCAGTGTCAAGAAATTTGGGGTTGAATACTTGAGTACATTTTTTTTTTTAGAAAATATACTAGATATGGGACCAAGAGCAAGCCAGTCCATTTCTTTGAACTTGTTTTTTCATTTGTAAAATGAGCATGAGTGATCTATGTGGCCTCCACCTGCTAGGACTGTTGCAAGGAAGGTGTTTTGTAAGCCTCAATTCTACATCAATGTGAGAGCTCATTATCTACTTTTTGCAGATGGGGAAATGGAGGCATGGAGAGGTTATTAAGGATGTAGAGATCTCAGAGGGGTAAAGAGATAGCTGCTACAACGGAAAGAGAGCTGGACTTCAAGTTGAGGAAGATTAGGGCTCAAATCCCCCCTATGATCTTTTCTAGCTATGTGACCTGGGATAGCCCACTGAGCCTCTGTTTGCTTTCATTTCCTCATCTGCCAAATCAAGAGGGTCGGACCAGATACTTTTAAATCCCATTTCCTCCTCTGTCAAATGTGAATAATAAAATAATAATTATAAAATATATAATTATATACATAAATATAATTATAAAATAATAAATATCTATCTCACAGGATTATTGTGGAGAATGTATGTAAAGCAATTGGTAAGCCTTAAAGCAATATAAAATGTAAGCTGTGATTTTTTTGAATTGGTCAAGTAGGTAATTAAGGCAGGAGTCAAACCCAGGACTTTTGATTCCTAGTCCGGAGTACTCTTGACTACATGGTACTGCCAGCCTCACCCTCTCGGCACTATTCCAGAATTTACTCCAATTTTTATCTTCTTCATGTCGCTTGTTTGAAATAAACCCTCTGATTTTTGAAAGCCTGCACAGTCCCCTGCTTCTTCTTCTCATTGTAAACTGAGCGGTGAGGCTCTTTGATCTTTTTGCTCATTAAAGCTTCCCTTCCTTCCCCTTTTTTCGGCCATCTCTGTTTTTGTGACACCCAAGGAGGGTTAGACGCCTCTTATCCTTTCAAAGGGAGTTTTGAACTCTTTAATTGACTTTCATCTAAAAAATAAACATGACTACCAATTCTAGTGGAAAGCAGCATGACCAAGGCTCGCCTGGAGTCCCTGCTCTGTTGCTAACTAGCTGTGTTATTCGTGGTGTTTTATCATCCCTGGATGTGTTTCCTCACCTGTAAAAGAAAGTTTTATGGCAGTTGTTGGCACAGTGGAGAGAGCCAGACCTGGAATGAGAAGACTCATCTTTTTGAGTTCTCCTCTGGTCTTAGACAATTACTAGCTGTGTGACCTTTAGCGAGTCATTTAACCCTGTCTGCCTCAGTTTCCTCATCTTCAAAATGAGCTGGAGAAGGGAATGGCAAACCCCTCCAGTATCTTTGTCAAGAAAACCCCAAAAGAGGTCCTGAGAAGGTGGATGTGACTGAAACTACCCAACAACACCACCATTTTCAAAAACAAAGACTTAGGGTTGGCCAAGTTATTTTATTTGAAGAAAACAATTAAATCTGTAAAAGCAGCATTTTATATACTAGATAAAAGGAGTTTTCTCATGACCGTGCCATGAATTTAAAACAATGGTACACTAAAATCCTACTTAAAGTACATAAATAAGAGGAGGCTCATGTAGAGGTATAATTGCTTCCATAATGGAATGTATCTCCTTCCTCATGTCTAAGAATGAAGGTAAGTAACAAAACATAAAAAAGAATAGAAGGTAACGTGATACAGTAGAAAGAGCTTTGAGTCTGATGCCAGAAGACTTGGGCTCATATCCCATACCTGATGTTCTGTGTGACCTTGGTCCAGGCACTTCCTATCCCTAGGCTTGTTTCCTTATCTGCAAAATGATGGGCTTGGACCACATACACCCTGAGGTCCCTTTCAATTCTAGATCTATGATTCTAAATAAGTTTGGAGACTTGGCAGACAGAATACTCTTTCTAGGCAGAGTCAAAACATGGAGGTCTGTGATTTGGGTCTGTCTAGCCAAAGATATTAAGAATAATTCTAATGAAAGAGTAGAAAGAGATGCTTGGCTCCCTGTGAAGTGAATGACCCCTGAGTGCATTTTCTATTGGATTTCTTCATTTAAAATGGCATCTGCCTTTGACAAAATACAACACCCATTCCTATTGAAAACACTAGAAAACATAGGAATAAAAGGGCCTTTCCTTGAAAGAATGAGTAGTATTTCTTTAAAACCATCTTCAAGTATCATCTGCAATGGGGATAAATTAGATGCCTTCTCAATAAGATCAGGAGTGAAACAAGGATGCTCATTATTTTTAAATATTGTACTAGAAATGCTAACTGTAGCAATTAGAGAAGAAAAAGAAATTGAGGGAATTAAAGTAGGCCGTGAGGAAATTAAAAATCACTTTGCAGATGATATGATGAATTAGAGATAGAGATAGAGAACTAGAGATAGAAATAGAATAAGAGAATCCTAGAAAATCAATTAAAAGGTGAGTGGAAATAATCCCTTTAGCAAAGTTTCAGGGTACAAAATAAACCTACCTAAATCAAAAGCATTTCTCTATATTTCCAATAAAAATCAACAGCAAGATTAGAAAGAGAAACTCCATTTAAAATCACTCTAGACAATATAAAATATTTGGGAATCTATTTGCCAAAATAAACACAGGAATTATATGAACACAATTACAAAACACTTCACACAAATCAAATTAGATATAAACAATTGGTAAGAACATTAATTAGGCTGAGCTAATATAATAAAAATTACAATCTTACCTAAATTATCAAACTACCATAAACTATTTTATAGAACCTGAAAAATTATGACAAAATTCATCTGCAAGAACAAAAGGTCAAGAATATCAAGGGAACTAATGAAAAAAAAATGTGATGAAGGGGGACCTAGTAGTACCAGATCTTAAACTGTACTATAAAACAATAATCATCAAGACAATGTAATACTGGCTAAGAAATAGAAGGGTGGATTCATGGAATAGACTAGGGGTAAATGACCTCAGCAATCTAGATAAACCCAAAGATCCCAGCTTTTGGAACAAGAACTCACTATTTGACAAAAACTGTTGGGAAAAATGGAAAATAGTATAGCAAAAATTAGGTTTAGATCAATATCTCACACATGATAAGGTCAAAATGGGTATATTATTTAAACACAAAGAGTGATATTATAAATAAATTAGGGGAATGTAGACTAGATTACCTTTCAGGTCTTTGGAGAAGGGAAGAATTTATGACCAAATAGGAGATAGAGAACATTAGAAGATGTAAACTCAATCATTTTGATTATATTAAATTAAAAAGGTTTTGTACAAACAAAAACAATGCAACCAAGATTGGAAGGAAAGCAACACACTGGGAACGTTTATAACAAATTTCTCTGGTAAAGATCTCTTTCTCAAATATTCAAAGAACTAAGTCAAATTTATAAGAAACCAAGTCATTCCCCAATTAATAAATGGTCAAAGGATATGAATAGGCAGTTTTCAGGTGAAGAAATCAAAACTATCAATAATCTTATAAAAATGTTCTACATCCTTCTTGATTAGAGAAACACAAATTAAAACAACTCTGAGGTACCACCTAACACCTCGCAGATTGACCGATATGACAGTAAATGGAAAAGATAATTGTTGGAGGGGATGTGCCAAAATTGGGGCATTAATGCATTGCTGGTAAAGTTATGAATTGACCCAACATTCTGGAAAGCAATTTGTAATTATTCCCAAAGAGCTTTAAAAGAATGTATACCTTTTGTTCCAGCAATACCTCTACTAGGTCTATATTCCAAAGAGATAAAAAATGGGGAAGGACCTGTTTGTACAAAAATATTCATATCTGTACTCTTTGTGGTGGCAAAGGATTGGAAACTAAAGGGATGACCTCCAGTTGGGGGATGGCTGAACCAATTATTGGCAGCATATGATGGTGATGAAATATTATTGTGCTGTAAGGAATGATGAACAGGATGATTTCAGAAAAAGCTGGAACATGAACTGATGCAGAGTGAAATAAGCAGAACCAGGAGCACATTGTAAACAGTAACAGCAATACTACAGGATAATCAACTGTGATAGACTCACTCCTAACAGCAGAACAATGATGCAGGACAATTTGGAGGGACGTGTGAAAAAGAAAGCTCTCCATCTCCAGAGAAAGAACTGTTGGAGTAGAGATGCAGATGGAAACATATAATTTATCACTTGTTTATTTGAGCATATGATTTAGAGGTTTGGTTTTAAAGATTATTCTTACAAAAATGAATAACATGGAAATATGTTTCGAGGTGATAATACATGTATAATCTAGTGAAATTGCTTGTCAGTTCCGGGAGGGGAGAAAGAACAGGGGAGGGAGACAACATGAATCGTAAAACTTTGTAAAATGTATGTGTAAATTTATTTTTGGAATAAAATAAAGATAACATTTAAAAAATAAAATAGCATCTGGTCTTATGAAATATATTGTAAGGTGCAGCTAGGTGGCACAGTAGATAGAGCACCATGCCTAGAATTGGAAGGGTTTGGCTTTATTTATTTTTAAAATTTTATTTAATTAGTCAATTTAGAACATTATTCCATGGTTACAAGAATCATATTCTTTCCCTCCCTCCCCTCCCGCCATTCCTTCCCATAGCCGATTCCACTGGGTTTTGCATGTGTCCTTGATCAGAACCCATTTCCATGTTGTTGGTGTTTGCACTAGGATGCTCATTTAGAGTCTACATCCCCAGCCATATCCCCTTGATCCATGTATTCAAGCAGTTGTTTTTCTCCTGTGTTTCTGCTCCCACCGTTTTTCCTCTGATTGTGGATAGCGTTCTTTCTCCTAAATCTGGAAGGGTCTGGTTTTAAAGCTGGCTTCAGGCACTCCCTAGCTGTATGACCATGGGCAAGTCACTTAACCCCTGTTTGTGTTTGTCTAGCCATTCCCTGCTTTCAGAGTTGTTACTAAGGCAGGATGTAAGTGTTTAACAGGAAAAAGCAAAGAAGCACATTGTAGAAACTGTTTTCTTCAGGAAATACCTCCAACTTGGAATGCCAGTTGATTTCAAATTGTTTGGGATGATCAAGGAATGTTTCTGAATGTTCTGCCCAGAATGCCAGGCTGCAAACCTACTGAAGTTGCTGAGATCCGTCACTTTACAAAAGCCATCATTCAGGCTCAAGGTTTAGTTTAGAACAACCGTTTTTGTTGGTTTTCATTTTAGATGCTTTAATTTCTCTTAGTCAAAACATCACTCTCTTTTTTTTTTCTTACACTGAGCCTAAATCTTTTCATATTCCTTACAGCTGTATAGAATGTAGAACTGGAAAGGATCTCATCATTATTTTACCCCATACCAGTAGAACAATTGCTTTCAGAGAGCATCTCATTCATTTTGCTATTTCAAACACTGCCTCAGCCTAGTGAATCCAGTAGGCTATTCTGGGAGGGGAGTCCTAAGAGCAATAATAACTTCCCTACTCAAACACTGCTTGCATGTGTTGTTGTTAAATCATGCTTGATTCTTCTATAGTTGAACCATAGTTATCCATTGGGTTTTCTTGGTAAGGATGCTAGAGTGGTTTGCCATTTCCTTCTCCAATGGACCCAATGGATCTTTTTGTCAAACAATCAGAGTCTAACTGACTTGCCCAGGGTCACATAGCTAGGAAGTGTCTGAGGCTGGATTTGAACTCAGGTCTTTTTGACTCAAGGCTCAGTCCTCCAACAACTGAGCCATAGCTGCCTCTATGTGCACATAGGGGTGTCTCAGATTGAAGGTAAGTATCTGGAAGAGGAAAAGCTCACTTTTGGTCTTTATGACTTTTATTTCATGCATTATCTACTTGCATAACAATGTGGCATGAGGGATAGAGAACTGACCTCAGAGCAAGGAAGACACAGATTCCAGTTCATTTCTCTGATGCATACTATTTTTCCTAAGCAAACCATTCACCTCCCTCTGAGAGTCCTTTTTTAAAATTTATTTTTATTTAACATTTTTTCCATGGTTTTAAGATACATATTTTCTTCCTTCCTTCATCTTTCCCCCTCCCAGAGTTGACAAGCAATTCCACTGGGTTATGCATATATATATATATAATCACTCAAAACAATTTCCATATTATTCATTTTCATAAAAGAGCAATCCTTTAAAATCGAAACCCTAAATCACATACCCATATAAACAAATGATAAATCAGATGTTTTCTTCTGTGTTTCTGCTCCCACAGTCCTTTCTCTGGATGTGGATGGTGTTGTTTCTCATAAGTCCCTCAGAATTGTCCTGGATCGTTGTATTGGTGCTAGTGAGTAGCAAAGTCAATCACCTTTGATCGTCCCACAACATTTCCATTACTATGTATAATGTTCTCCTGGTTCTGTTTATTTCACTCCACATCAGTTCATGGAGGTCTTTCCAGTTCTTATAGAAATCCATGACTTCCTCATTCCTTATAGCACAATAGTATTCCATCACCATCAGATACCACAATTTGTTCAGCCATTCTCAGATCGAAGGTCACCCCCTCATTTTCCAATTTTTTGCCACCACAAAATAAATTTTGTACAAGCTTTTTTATCTCTTTGGGGTACAAACCGAGTAGTGCTATTTCTGGATCAAAGGGCATGAATTCTTTTTTTTTTTAACCCTTACCTTCCGTCTTGGAGTCAATACCGTGTATTGGCTCCAAGGCAGAAGAGTGGTAAGGGTAGGCAATGGGGGTCAAGTGACTTGCCCAGGATCACACAGCTGGGAAGTGTCTGAGGCCAGATTTGAACCTAGGACCTCCCGTCTCTAGGGCTAGCTCTCAATCCACTGAGCTACCCAGCTGCCCCCCAAGAATTCTTTTAAAGCGATTTGGGCATAATTCTAAGATTCCAGAATCAGTCCTTTCAATATTGAAAGTAAGATAGCTTTTCAGTACATTGAATGGCTCCCTTGTGGTGACCTTTAGGGGGGACATGGACAAGAGTAGCCCTGGATGGGATATAATCTTCAACTTTGGAGGGAATATTCCCAGCTGGTAAGACCATAGATCTTTGTGAGTATTTGAATTTTCAGGTTCTTCAGTGTTTTGAATGATAGCCTTTGATTTGGGTTTTCCAATTTGACGACTAGATCATTATGCTGACTTTTCCTAGTGAGCAGGCTTCCTCAGTAGCAGTACAAAGCTTTAAGCTCTTTCTCCATCCTGTCAGATGATTCTTGACTAGGTGTTGGATTTCCTTGGTTGCCTAATATCTGACTTTTTTCTTAAGGTTTGTCATGCATGACTCTAAGAACCACGAATGACACTACAGAATGATCCATCATCTTTTTTTTTAACCCTTACCTTCTGTCTTAGAATTAATACTAAGTATAGATTCCAAGGCAGAAGTGCATTAAGGCTAAGCAGCAGTGGGGGTCAGATGACTTTCCCAGAGTCACACAGTTAGGAAGTGTCTAGGGTCAGATTTGAATCTAGGTCCTTGACTCCAGGGCTGGCACTTCTATTTAATGTACTATCAGCTGCTCTCATCATCTTTCCAAAATATGCCTTAATGATCATTCTTTTTATTTTTTAAGATTTTATTTTCCCAATTACATAATTATCCTTTGAAATGACAAGTCATATATAGACTGATGCTCCTAAGTAATTGTTTTGAATAAGACCTCGTTCAAGGCAGCATGTGACTCCTCAGCTGGCCTCAAGAAATGTATGCAAATGAAAAACACCAGAGGTCCAAAAGCTGACCCCTGTTGTACTTCTTTTAGTATCTCCCTAAGCTATTCAACAAAGTATTTTCTATTTTTAATCAGTGTTTTTTTCCATGACTTTGTTCTAATGCTTCACCATAAAACATTCAGCAAAAGTTTTGCCCCTGGGTTTCAAAATAAAATGAGTTAATCCTTAACTGAATGTTCCATTTTCTATCGTTGACTAGCATCTTTCATCTTTGGCATTGTTTCACTCAACTACATTATATTACTCCCTTTTGGTTGTTGGTGGTGTTGCTATGAACAATCAAAGGAAGCTGGCAAAGGTCTTAGTTGACAGTGAATTGTTTCACGTGGTAAGTCACTTTTCCTGAGACTGTTTCTTTTAGTACTGAATCTCTAAGTCTCCTTTTTAAGTTGCCTAAGATACTGGATGTTCAGACCTACAGGTTAGAGACTCTCAGAGAGAAGACACCTTGAGGAAGAGAAAAGGATCTCAAGAATGAAATTCTAATGTAAAAAGCACAAGTGAACCCAAAGCAATGGGATCCCCTTGTGAAGCAGTGCCTTCCAAAATCTCTTCAGTGGAACTCTACTCTTTATTATGATGTAACGAGGGTTCTCTAAGCCAGGATGACAGGCTTCAGACCTGTCCATGAGTTAGAAGGATGTCTACTCCAGACACGGGAAAACTTCCCCTGGTGGAAAAGATGGCGAAGAACAATTCGTTCCAATGGCCACGAAGGCAGAAGAAGCAGGTGTTGTGGAGTGCCTCGAGCTTAGTCAGATATTGACTATGCCACCGTCATGAAGGCATCCCAGCATCACCTCCCAGGCCATCAACAGGCATCTTGACTTTTGTCTTGCCACTGGACTTGGATGACTCGGGAAGAGAGAATGAGGTTGATAACTTTGTGCAACTCTAACTCCCATGAATTTAGTTCATGAACAAGTCAGGACATTAATCACCCTGTGACTTCATTAGCCCACTTCAAAATGAAGAACAAACAACAATAAATGGAGGTTCTACCAATGTTAGCAACCATTTCCATATAAAACATTAAATACAAAGTGATGTACGCAGAGTAATAATCGCGTGTCCAGCATGGATTCTTCCTTAGAGTTGACTCCAGATGTTCACATCCACTCTTTGTCCTGGAGTTATTTCAATAAAATCTCAGATCAGTGTTTGTGGCTCACATGAGCACAGTTCAAGTCCCGAGACATTCTATCACCAAATTAATTTAGGAAGCAGTGATCAAAACATATGAATGTAGGTTCACAGGGCTCTCATTCAAAAAAGGTATGCACATCAATGGGGGGAATGGCTGAATAAGTTATGAATGTTATCATGGGGCAAAAAAATGGCAAGCAGGATGCTTTCAGAAAGATCTGGAAAGACTTACACGAACTGATGCAAAGTGAGGTGAGCAGAACCAGGATTACAGTGTACACAGAAGGAGCAATGTTGTTTGATGAATAACTGCTGAATCAATCACTTGGCTATTCTCAGCAATGCAGTGATCTCAGACAATTCCAAAGGACTTATGATGAAAAATGATATTCACCTACAGGGAAAGAACTGATCAAGTCTGAATGAAAATGAAAACAGACGTTTCTTTTACTTTCTTCCACTTTTATTTTGGTCTTTGTTTTATTTCATAATGTGGCCAACAGGGAAATATGTTTTGTATAACTACACATGTATAAGGCATGTCAAATTGCTTGCCTTCACAATGAGGGAAGAGAGTAGGACAGAAAAAAGAGATATGGAACTCAAAATTTAGAAAACAAATGTTAAAAAATGATTTTAATGTAATTGGAAAAATACAGTATTATTTTTTCTAAATGATATGTACAAAAGATGGGTCCTGTTAAGAAGAAGAAGAAAAAGAATAGGCTTGAAAAAGTGGTGGCAGGAAGACTAAAGTTGAGAGAGAAATAAGGAAGTTTTATGAAAATTCATATATTCATATTCAGAAATTCATCAATTCAATAAAAAGGAACTTCTAAAGTTATATATAGGGGCAAAGAAGCATTAATCTACTACATGGAAGAGCTGGGGGTAATTGAATGGATAAAAGAGAAAACGATTAATTGACATTACTTAAATTTTTTTTTGTCAAAGAAGAATGCTGCAGATTGAGGAGGTTAGAACAAATAGGAAATGAGAAAAAGAGATAGATGAGAAGAAAATAAGAGATTACTTTTGGACTAAGTAAATTCAAATTTCCTGGCCTGGATGCATAAAATCTCTCACGGTGCTAAAGGGAAATTACACATGTTATTTTTTAACTTCTCTCAGAGATCTATGAAGAATCAAAATAAGAGAGATGAAGAAAAACTAGAAATGGGAAAATATGACATAATTTTTTTTTTAAAAAAACTTTTCCTTTTGTCTTAGAATCAGTCTTAAATATGGGTTCCAAGGCAGCAGCTGGGTGGCTCAGTAGCTTGAGAGTCAGCATTAGAGACAGAGGTCCTGGATTCAAATTTGACCTCAGACAGAAAGAAAGAAAGAAAGAAAGAAAGAAAGAAAGAAAGAAAGAAAGAAAGAAAGAAATGAAGGAAGGAAGGAAGGAAGGAAGGAAGGAAGGAAGGAAGGAAGGAAGGAAGGAAGGAAGGAAGAAAGGAAGAAAGAAAGAAAGAAAGAAAGAAAGAAAGAAAGAAAGAAAGGAAGAAAGGAAGAAAGAAAGGAAGGAAGGAAGGAAGGAAGGAAGGAAGGAAGGAAGGAAGGAAGGAAGGAAGGAAGGAAGGAAGGAAGGAAAGGAAGGAAAGGAAGGAAGGAAGGAAGGAAGGAAGGAAGGAAGGAAGGAAGGAAGGAAGGAAGGAAAGGAAAGGAAAGGAAAGGAAAGGAAAGGAAAGGAAAGGAAAGGAAAGGAAAGGAAAGGAAAGGAAAGGAAAGGAAAGGAAAGGAAAGGAAAGGAAAGGAAAGGAAAGGAAAGGAAAGGAAAGGAAAGAAGTAAGGGCTAAGCAACTGGGGTTGTGACTTGTCCAAGGTCACACAGCTAGGAAGTATTTGAGGTCAGATTTGACCCCAAGACTTTTCTTCTCCAGGCCTGGCTCTATATCCATTGAGCTACCTTGCTGACCCATCATCATAATTCTTAAGAAGATAGACTTTGCAAACTACAAGCTAGTGAGTTCGGCACTGATCTCAGGCAAAATTTTTAAACAGGTTATTAAATAAATTATTAGTAGCTAAAAAAGTAGCAGCAATCACTTGGATCTAATGTGTGCTCACTAAAACAAATAGGTCAGTCTGGACCATAATCTATGTGACTGGATTTCAGCAAAGTTTCAGACAAAGTCTTTAATAATATTTTTGTAGGAAAAATGGAGACACGAGCTAGGGGATCATGCAGCTGGGTGGATTTATAACTGGTAAAAGTAACCACATAACTACATAACCCAAGACTGTTCAATGAAGGGTGTGACTTTAGCCTATAGGATAGTTTCTACTGGTTCTACTGAGAGTCTCTGTTCTTGACTCTTTTCAATTTAATAGCTTTATAAATTACGTTAGTGGAAATCCAAATGGCATACTTATCAATGTTATAAATGTCACGAATGAGGTGAACTTGGTGGCACCTGCTAAAACCCTTCCCACTCGGGACTTGAGTTCAGGAGTTCTGAGCTGCAGTAAATGAAGCCAAGCTGCCTTCTGAAGATACCCATATGGTGAGATCCCAGGAGGCAGAGAGAAGGAGCTGGATGGTGTGTGAATTTAAGACAGAAAAGAGAAAGTGAACTGAGGTTATATTAGATTAAATTGGATTAATTGATTAAATTAAATTAGATTAAATATTTGAAACATCATCATGTGGAAGAGGGATTTGTCCCAGTCTTAGTCTACGGGACTCCAGGAGGCAGAACAAAAACTAAATGATGGAAGTTAAATATTGGTGGACTTCTCCTCACTGCACAGAAAGGCTTCCTATCAGTTCGTAGGAAGGGGCGCCATGGAAGGGAATAGGTTTCCACATAATCAGAAATTTTTTAGCAAAAGCTGGATAATCATTTTCCCAGTATAATTTCAAGGGGACTCCAGTTCTTTGTGGGCAGCTAGGTGGCACAATCGATAGAATGTCAGGTCTAGAGACAAGAAGATCTGAGGTCAAATCCAGCCTCAGACATCTACTAGCTGTGTGACCCTGGTCAAGCCACTTAACTCTGCCTCAGTTTCCTCATCTATAAAATGGTCTGGAGAAAGAAAAGGCAAACCACTCTAATATCTTTGCCAAGAAAATCCTAAATGGGGTCATGAAGAGCTGGACAGGACTGAAAAGAATGAACCAGAACAATAACAAGGTCTTAGTAAAAAATATCCTAAATTATTTCTAAAATAAACTAAAAAAAAGTATGAACCTGTGAAGTTAAACCTGATACATTAAGATAAAAAAGTACTTCACACACGCACATCTAGTGTTGCCAGACCTAGTCAATTAGCTTTCATTGAAAGAATCTGCAAAGACCCACATCAATGGGCCGTGATTATATAAAGGTCACAGAGCCAAAAGTCTGTGAAACGTGGCTGAGAACAGTAGAAATGACATCATGACCAATTTATTTCTTTAAATTTCACAACCAGTAAGCATTTATCAAGCATTTTCTATGTATTAGACATTATGCTAATGGTTGGATATAGAAAGAAAAAAAGCAAAACTAGTCCTCACCCTCCAGAATCTTCCATTCTAGTGGAGAAGATAGCATGTGATAAATGCATAAAAGACAGACGTGAAGTTGATGGAAGATGAACTTAAACTTAGAGGGGAAAGCAGTAGCAGTTTGGAGTCCGGAAAGGTCTCCTGTTTTTGGTCTCCTGGTAGCAACTGAGGTCAATCTTGAAGGAAGTCAGGGATTCTAATAGGCGGAGCTCTATGAGGAGGAAGAGAATTCCAGGCATGAGGGAAAGGAAATGGAGAGTGACTTGGGAAGAACAGCAAGGAGACCAGTGGCTGAATCATTGAGTGGGTAGAAAGGAGTAAGGAAAGAGAAGACGCAAAAGAAAGGAAGTGATTGTAAAGGTTGTAAAGAGCTTTAAAAAAGTGTTTTGTTTTTACTGGTATGTGTATTTTATTATTTTCTAATTCCGTAAAACCTGGTAACATCACATTTTCATGAGAATAATCGGTACAAGCACTGAAAATGTATTTGATGGAGGTGTGAAAAAAAGAACCTTAGACTCTTGCAAATCATTTTCTACAGCAGATCGAATAAAGCATTTTATGTTTATCCTGGAACTTATAGGGAGACACACTCTAGAATTTATGGAAGAGGGAAGTGATCTGGTCCGATCTACAATTTAGGGAAATCATTTTAGAGTATGTGAAAAATGGATTAAAGAGATGAAATCCTCAAATCAAAGAGACCATAGAGGAAACTATTGCTATAGTCTAGGTTAAAGAGGTTGAGAATCTGAATTCTGACAATGACTGTGGAAGTGGAAGAAATGCATTGGAGAAATGTGGTGGATCTAGAAACAAGATTTGGAAATTGGTTAGATATTTGGCAAATCTAAGTGACGGAGACTATCGTAGCGTCCGTAATACTGACAAAGTCTCAACACTCTCACATGATAGTATGTAAGTATTGAGCTACTGGAAACAACTCAGGCATACAGAGCTATGATGCATTTATTCATGTAGCTATAAAGAGAAACATGACGAAGGAGGGACCAATGATTTGTAAGATGTGTAGTAAATGGTTCTGTTGTTCTAAAATAGTTTATTGCTTTTAACAAAGATGAGGAAATTCACTGACAGCAATCATGGAAGCTATGAATTCCAGAAGTCAGTAAGCCTCACTTTGATCTGACACTTGGCTAGAGAAAGGAAATTTGTAAGGAACAGCAAAAAGGTCAGCCTCTGTGATCTCACTGGTGCAGGAACTACTTCCACTGGTATAGATCGTAGCCTATCCTTGTCTTTTCATTCTGGGTAATTCCTGTTCAGGTGCTTCCACAAATGCTACTTAGAGCCTCTACCCAATGAGCTTTAAGTTTTCCTCTGTGTTCTAATATTTTGGAGACAATCTTTGTAGCTTTTTGACTATCTAACTGCTTTCTTTAGTTCTTGCTACACAACCAGCATGGATCCTCTTCTGGTTATCCACAGCTTTAATACTCTTGTCTTCTTAAAAATAAGGTTTTATTGACCTTATCAACAAAAATATTGATTGACATTTGTTTTCTTTTTTTACATTACCTAAATTTCCCCTTGGATGCCTCTTCCTACTTCCTCTCAGAGAGCCAGTCAAGTCAATAAGAAGTCTTGTACTCTGTGCTACTGTGCTAAGCACTAGAAATGCAAATACAAGCAAAAAGAGAAAAAATAGCCGCTACCCTCAATCGTGTATCCTTTACACTGCTTCTTGAATCATAATCACTGGAAACATGCTGCAGCCTACTGATGCCTAGCAGAGATTTCCAAATCCATTGCCCTTGTGGTTGCTACAATTTTAATTCCTTTGAGATTGTGAGGCAGTCTCGGTAGCCCTTTAAGGTTCATAAAGGACTTTCCCTATATTATCTCATTTGAGATGATATCTGCTTGCTAGCTTTGTGAGCACACTTAGCCATCATGCCCCTAAAACAAAGAAAAGTGGTTTGGATCCTATTTTTTTCTTCTTTTATTTCAGGAGAAATTATTCTCTGTTTTATTAGAATCCTCTTTCCATAATATTTTCCTTGACAAGGAGAGAAGTCTTTTTAAATGGTCTCCCCCCCCATCTACCTCTACAAATTTTCCCAAGAATGTGAATTAAATGTGGAAATTCCACTGGTTCTGGTTGCACTCCTGGTTCAGTGAGATCAACTGAGGAAATGGCCTCATATTTGACACAGGGCAGAGGACATAGAGTTAGATATAATATCTGACAAATGCATAGGCAAGAAAAGCTCAACCCAGAGGAAACAAAGTACCATGGAGTAGTTAGAATGCTCATCTAGATGTCTGTTCCCTATCACACCTCCTTTTCCAGGAAGTGAAGGAAGTTTAGAAATGCCAAGCCAATGCAAAGGCTTCTACACTGATGGTTACATTAACAAAATGGACTTTTGCAGGGTTTCTTTCAAATCTATGCCTGGTTCCAATCTCCTTCTGTATATGGGAAAGATGGGGAACATAACAGGATGTGGGACAACCCTGCCTCTGAGCATCCTTCTATCCACTAAAGTTATCAAAGTAATAACCTGCACTGCGATCAGGCTGCTGAGAATTTTAGGAATGATCTTCTTCAGCTACGTATGAATTTGAATGAAAATTTAGGAGTGGAAATATATGAAATATTGGTTTATGATTTCTATATCTAAGAGGGTAGATGAGAGGCTGATCAGAGACGATGGAATCTGAGCCAGAAAGAACATTAAAAGGATCCTCTAGTCCATTCTGTCTAAGTTTACAGATATGGAAACTGGCAGAAGCATGTTAAGTTACTTTACTATGGTTTTATAGTTAGTTGCATAGTTGGGACTAGAACCTCAACCTCCTGAATTCCAAGCCAGTGCACTTTTCTTTAAGTAATTTTCCAAACCTTTTTTACTGACGTCTCTCACAGATGCCCAGTCTGAATCTCTCTCACCAGGTCTCATCGTTTTTAGAGAGAAAGTTCCAGGCTTTTATGCCTCTCTCTCCCTTTCTTTTATGTCAACACCCTTTGGCCATCATCTCCCATTCTCTCTCCCTTTGCTCTAGTTTCTGAAAAGAGAAGGTCCCTCTCCATGATAAAGTCAATCCCCTCTTGATTCCATATCATTCATCTTTTCCAGTAGGTCATAATCTCAATCATCTGTCTCCCTCCCTTACAACCACTACCTCTTACCCTAATCTTCAACCTCTTTCTTCAGCTGTAAAACATGTCCAAGTCTCCTTTCTTTAATAAAAAAGTTCCATTCACTAGACCTGCTATCCCCTCAAGTTATAGTCCAATAGATTTTTCTTCCTTTTCTCAGCAAAAGATGGAGAAACAGTTATTTGTACTCCATGCTTCTTCTCAGTCTTCAACCTTTTGCAATCCTGCTCTCAACCTGCATCACTCAACAGAAACTGCCCTATCTAAAGTTACCAAAAGCTCTTTAGTTGTCAAATCCACTTGGTCTCTTTCTTTTTTCTTTTCTTCTTTTATCTTAGTCTCTTTCAATCTGAATTTTCTCTTCTCTCCTCTCCTCTCCTCTCCTCTCCTCTCCTCTCCTCTCCTCTCCTCTCCTCTCCTCTCCTCTCCTCTCCTCTCCTCTCCTCTCCTCTCCTCTCCTTCTCTTCTCTTCTCTTCTCTTCTCTTCTCTTCTCTTCTCTTCTCTTCTCTTCTCTTCTCTTCTCTTCTCTTCTCTTCTCTTCTCTTCTCTTCTCTTCTCTTCTCTTCTCTTCTCTTCTCTTCTCTTCTCTTTTCTTTTCTTTTCTTTTCTTTTCTCTTCTTTTCTTTTCTTTTTGAGTTTATCTGTTGCTTTTGAAACTGTTGGCCACACTTTTCTCCCAATATTTTTCTCCTCTCTTGGCTTCCACGAGCTCTTTTCTCTTCTGGTTCTTTCTTCATCTCCTTTGATGCTTCCTTAGAGAGGGCCAATGCACGTCAAGGGCCATGTGTGATGAGGGCTACCTCCCTGTCTGTAGCCCGACTTGTTTTTGTGTGCTCTGATGGAAGGCAGAGGGCATCTCCAGCCTCTTCTCCACAATGAACAGCGAATAACAAAGAAATTCATTTATGGAAATCAGAGCAAAATAGAAATTAGAGGAAGTAAACATAGGAGGAGATATATGAGACAATCCAGAGTGAAAGAGCTCTCCTTTGGGGAGCAAGGAAATTCAATGGAGAGAATCCTCCACCTCATCCAAGCGGAAGCTCCCTGAAGTCTCTAGGGCAGTTAGCTAGGGACAGCTCTTGAAGGAGCCTGCTGACTCCTCTTATGTTCTCCCAGCAGCCCAAAGTGGGAATGGCTTTATCCATCTTCCCTCTGCAAACTAGAAGCCAGAATCCCCAGAAGCCACCTCAGACTGTCTCCAAAAGAACTAAAAAGACTTCAGCATCCCACTTTAGCCATTCACCCTGACCCTCAGGCAGAACAGGGAGGGCAATTCTCTTTATGTTGCATCACTGTAGCCCTAGCCCCTAGTAAGATGTTGGGCACTTCATAAGAAGTACTTGTTAGTTGACTGATTTAGACAATGCAGAAGCAGTTATGGCTCAGTGACTTGGAGCACTGGGCCTGAAGTCAGGAGAACTAGAATTCAAATCCCGCCTCATATACTTCCTAACCTTGTGAAGTGACCCTGGGCAAGTCACTTAACCTCTAATTGTCTGACAAAAAAGGATCCACTAGGGAAGGAAACGATCCACACCAGTATCCTTGCCAAGAAATCCCTAGAGAGAAGTCTTGTTCTCAGGGCTCACAAAGAGTCCTGAACAACACCAACAAAATTATTTTAACAAATAGTTCCTAAACTGATGAGGTTTTAGGCTTATGCAACTTTTCAGTGCTTAATGAATGTTAATAAATAATAGTTATATAATATTAACCTAGCACTGTGGATAAGACATGTGACAAAGTCCATTCTAAGATGAAGGACTGAAAATTCTCTGCTAAATGTAGAAGCAAAAAAAAAATTGCAAATTATTGGTATCAAATTCAAATAGAAACAGAAACTAAACTCTGCAGGCCCACGTATTGATTTAGAAAATCACAAATTAGCTTTACCTCTGTTCTATTGTATTTTTATTATTTTATTAAACATTTTCAATTTAAGTTTTAATCTGTCTATGTCAGTGGAAGGTCTGTGAGTTTGACATCTCTATTGTAAATTACCTGAGATTTAAATAGCAGTGGCTCTAGGAAGAGAGTCTCAGATTTTCTGTATTCATATCCTTCCCCCAAAACTCTTATGACTATTCACTTACGAGGTATACATTAGCCTTCCACAAGAAACAGCTGTTGAAGTGCACTTTGTTAGTCTGGAAATCCTTTTGCAATGAATTTGGGAGCCTAGGCTGACTCTTTGTAAGTCTTAATTTCAGAAACAATGATATAAAATAATTTCAAGCTTGAATATATCAGCAGGATTTTCTCCCTTTTTAAATATTTTATTTACTCAATTACACATAATAACAATTTTCAAATTATGTTTTCCAAAATTATAAGATCCAAATTGTGTCCCTTCGTCCTTTCCCTCCCCCCTTGCTGAGATGATAAGCAATTTGATCTCTATTATACATGTATTATCATGCAAAACATATCCATATTAGTCAGCTTTATGAGAGAATACTCATAAAATAAAAATAAAAACACACATAAAATAAAGTGAAATATTATATGCTTCAATATACATTCAGACACCAACAGTTCTTTCTCTAGAGGTGGAAGGCATTCTTTGTCTTTAGACCTTGAGAATTGTCTTGGATCATTGTATTGCTGAAAAGAGCTAAGCCTTTCACAGTTGATCATCATACAATATTGTCCTTACTGTGCACAATGTTTTCCAGGTTCTGCTTGTTTCATTCGGTTTCAGTTCATGTAGGTCTTTCTAGCTTTTTCTGACACCACCCTGCTCATCATTTCTTACAGCACAATAGTATTCCATCACCAACATATACCACAATTTGTTCAGCCATTTCCCAACTGATGTACATCCCCTCAATTTCTAATTCTCTGCCACCACAAAAAGAACAGCTATACATATTTTTGTACAAATGGGTCCTTTTTCCTTTTTAAAAAAATGTTTCTTTGGGATACAGACCTAGTAGTGGATATTACTAGATCAAAGGGTATGCATGGTTTTATATCCCTTTGAGCATAGTTCCAAATTGCCCTCCAGAATGGTTGGATCTGTTCACAACTCCACCAACAATGTATCAGTGTCCCAATTTTGCCACATCCCCTCCAGCATTTATCACTTTCTTTTACTGTCATCTTGGTTACATTGGTTTATTTGTACAAAACCTTTTAAATTTAATAGAATCAAAATTATTTATTTTTACAGCTTGCAATATCTGTTATCTCTTGTTTGGTCATAAATTGTTCCCTTATCTATAGATCTGAGAGGTAAATTATCCTATGCTCCCATAATTTGCTTATGGCAGTACCCTTTATATTTATATAATATACAGTACATATTTTGATCTTATCTTGGTAAAGGGAGAGAGATTTGGAAAATTTAATTTTAGGAAATTAAATGAGAATTTTTGGAGAGTTTTGCGGAAGCTGCCAAAGAAGATAGAAAAAGTTTAAAAACTCAGAAATGATAAAATGCATAAAATATATGTATAATATTATATAATATCAATATATTTTATCTTTTAATACCATATAACATATACTATATAATACCTTTTAACAATCTTTTTACAAATTAAAGTAAGTAAAAAGTTAGTTTTTAAAAAATGTGAAAGCCAAAAGATGACACCGTTAGATATCTTAACAGTGATCTATATATAGCCTATGAACAAATACTTAACACAAATTTTATAAGGCACTATACATACCTCATTAAAAAAAAACAAAAAAGAAAAAATTCAGACTTTCTTTGGTACAAAGGGAGAGCCAAAACATTTTATGTGAATTTTCTAGGTCATGGGGTACTATGTCCCTAACCCTGGCAATGTGGAAGGAATACCTATATTTTTTTATCATATTAAAGAAGTGCCCTTCCATGCTTAGGCTTCAGAAAATTTCAAATTTGAGTGTTATATTTTGTGAAAGGATTTTTCTGTTTCTATTTCTATATAATTATATGTTTTTGATGTTTATATGATTATTAAGCTAATTGTTTTTCTAATATTTGAATCATCCTTGAATTTCTGATCTAAATTCAACTTGGTCATACTCAATAATCTTTTGCACATATCTTTGTAGGTATTTTGTTAAGATTTTGTTTAATATTCTGCATCAATATTCACTAAAAAGAAGAAACAGCTATCTTTTCTCCTTATCTATCTGTCTCTCCTTGGCTTGGGTATCAGAACTCTTTTTATTGTTTTTCAGTCATTTTAGCCCTATCTGACTCTGTGATTTCATTTGGGATTTTCTTGGCAGAGGCAGGAGTGGTTTGCCATTTCCTTCTTCAGCTCATTTTACAGATGTGGAAACTGAGGCAAACAAGGTAATGTGTACAGGGCCAAACAGCTAGTGTCTGAAGCCAAATTTGATCTCAGGTCTTCCTGATTCCAGGAAAATGGGGTTAGGAACACAGCACTCAAAAAACCTTGTCAGTGACATTTAAAAAAATAGATAGGAACCTAATAAAAACTACAGCACAGTTTTATTCATGTAAAACATTTTAAAAATTAATGCTACCACAAATGCCACATAAGCACTCCAAAAAGCAGTGGTGGCATCTGTGGGCTTGGGTTGCTCCTCGCCTGTGCCCCTGTTCTGGGGAAGTGGGGGGCTTGCAAAGCCTCCTACTATTTGGGTCATAGTGGAAGGTATTAAGGGTGGGGGAGTAGGGAAGACAAGCTCTCTTCTTCCCTTGGCTTCTACTACACGAGAAAATATAAAACAAACATACCATTTTACATGGAAAAGGTTTGAAGTTTTCTTGTGAAAATGAGCTTTGGAAGGATTGCAACTTGAGAGTGATTGTGAAGTGGTGGTACATGAAAGAAAAAATGACTATGTATAGTTTGTGTCGTAGTTTCTGAGAATTTTTCCCCCTCCATCATGAGTTTAATTCATTCATTTAAAAAGTTTTGATAATCTAATTTTACTGACTTTTATGAGAGGACTTAAATTAGCTAATGCTTTCTTTTGTGCTTGCTTTGTGTTTGTAATTTACTTATTTCCTAAGTTTTTTTTAAATTACGTTCTCTCTGTCTTTCTTGTCTCTGCTTTTCCCCTCTACATATCTTCAGAGCATTTTCCTTTAGATATTAGTTTTTATAGAAGAAACTGGAAGACAACAAATACACAAAATATTGATGATCATTATTGATGGCAATGGAATCAAAGCTTCCAAACTCTATCATGTCAGCATCCCCTTTGCCATAAGAGAATGTGACAATTATACTTAAAAATGATTAAGTCAAGAAGAATGACTGCACCCACCAAATAAATATAGAAAAAAAGTATATTGTAGGTTTGAAGATTCTAAAGGCCCTTGATTTTCCAAATGAACCAAACAGGAAGATTCCCAAAGAATGGAAAATATCAAAGATGATATTATTACCCAAATGAGGTTCCCCGAGGATATTATCCCAAGTAATTACTAACCCATAAACCTACTTCTTTATCTTGATAAAATCTTTATAAGAAATTTCTCTGCAGGAACTGAAGGTATCCTTGATGAAAACTTCAAGAAGTGATGGGCAGCCGTAGAATTCAATTCAATTTGCTTTCCCCGGTGATTTTCTGTAGCAGACCACTCACATACTTGCTTGGGAGGACTGGCAGCACCAAAGAGTCTTATGCATGTTATTATCATATATAATTCCATGATAGAACCAGAGACCACATCTTTAGACAACCGTTTTGCATATCATCTCTTGACAGGGAGACAGACTCACCACAGAGGATGCTCCACTTTGCAAAGCTTAGCCAAAGAACAATTATCACATGCATGCTGAAGTTGTGCAAATGCTTCCTTGGGCAAATTTCACTGTACGGACCACACAAAAGTATCCTCGAGGGCCTCTTTAATGAGATGCACAATCATTCAAGAGGTGGCTCCAACAGTCCACCCAGAAAAAAAGCCAAGTGAAAGAAGGCTGAATATTGTCCAGACTATAACATGCTGATGCACGTACAGTCCGTTGAGTTATTCTCCCAGTACATATTATATGTGCATTGCAGATGAACAGTGAACTAGACCCACCATTAAAGGGTAGAGCAGCTTACCAGCTTGATTCTGGGAAGCTGACAGCATCTTTAGTAATCTCAACATGTTTCCTGCTGTCAAAAGGACACCTTTTTAACACCAAAAATTCACTTGGCTGCAACTCATAGAACATTATCTTAGAAAAGTCAAAATTCTGACGAACCCTGCCAACTCCTTCATTTGCTTCTCACAGGACAACCTTTAAGTGGCAGCTTCTTCTTTTTTCTTTTTTCAGTATGCACATAGCTCCAGAAGTGTGTCAAATCCATAGTGGTTAGAAAAAGGGGTCACCTTAATTCTTTAAGTCAATTAACATGTGCAAATAGTTTAAGAACATCTGTAATTCTTATACCTGCTGCCAACTTCTCTGTCCCCATTATTATGGAAATAGAAAAGAGTTGCATCCATTAGATTGCTAATTTATATAATTTATCATTTTGGGGGATACCAAGGCCAAAAAGAATGTCACACCATGGCTAACATTATGGGGATGTGTTGTTCCATATTTATAAAGATTGGTTTTAGGATATTGGGTCCATGCATCTTCCCCTGAAACTTGATAGAAACCATGAGAACTTATTCACCACTTCATTGACTTTGTTTTTTGGTTAGATTTATCTAGGTCTCAAAGAGTTAAATTGAGTTCCCCATTATAATTTTGCTATATTTCTATTACAGAAATGTCTATATATCTACTTCTCCCTAACTGAACTTTCCCTTTAGATACTTATATGCCATGCCATTTATTAATTCAGTATCTATGGTATTTTTCAATAAAATGTAATTTTAAAAAATCTTTTTTAATTAAGTTCATGTATGTGATAGCTTTGTCTGAGATCATTATTACTACCTCTGATTTTTTTTTAATTATTTTTTTAACTTTGGCTGAAGCATAATAGTAGATTTTGCTCTAGCTCCTTATTTTAACTTTGTCTTTATTTGTTTGTTTCCAATATATTTTTGTAAATATATTTTTGGGTTTCTGCTTTCTAACCAATTCATTCATCAATTATTTTTATAGATGAATTCATCCCACATTTCTGATTATGATTATTAATTATGTATTTCTTTCCATCTTATTTTTCTCATACTTTTTCCTTCTCTTTGTTCTCCACCTCTTCTTTATAAAGAAGAGAGTGGTGAGGGAGAAGAAACAAGCTCAGCATCAGTGCTCTAGGTTTGAGTTATTCTGCTTCCTTTCTCTTGGCCCTCTTTTCTTTCCCTTACCCAGAGCCCTATAACAGAATTTTATCCTTTTTCTTTAAAAATTTTTAAAAAACCTTTCCTATTTACAGTTTGTTTTGTTTAAGAATCCTTCCTTAATCTAGTCTTCCTCTTATTCCTCCTCTTCCCTCTTTCCTTTCTCCCTGATTCCCAATGGGTGAAATAAATTTCTCCACCTCTGTTCATGCATGTATATCTGTGCATATTCTTTCATTGAGGTTCAAATGTTGTCCTCTCTCCTCACTCCTTTCTGATTTGTATAGGCTTCTTTTATTCCTTAATTGTGGGAGACAATTTTTCTATCCTTCTCCTTTCCTTTCTCTCCTAGTATATTGTTTTCCCTCCTTTTCAATTATTATTTTTAAAACATCAAAATATAACAAAACCATTCCCAGGACTTCTGACTTATTCATCTACCCCCTCATTATATAATCCTAGTAACAACATAGTTCTGAAGGAATACATAAATTATTTCCCCATATTAGAACATACAATTTGTCCTTGTTTAGTCCCTTATGGCTGCTTACTTACGGTTGGTTACATTTTTATGTTTCTCTGGACTCTTGTACTTGTATTTCAAATTTGATCTTTTCATTAGGAATGCTGAGAAATCCTCTATGTTATTTATGATCCATCTTTTCCCCTGTGGATTTACGCTCTGTTTTACTGTGTAGATTATTTTTGGTTAAAAGCCTATAAACTCTCTATTCTAGAATATTATATTCCAAACTTTACCCTTCATTATAGGAATTATTGCTGAATCTAGTTTGATTCTAACTTCTCAGTGCTTTCTTATTCTGGCTTCTTGGTGCCTCAGTTGTTGCTTTCTAGCTGCTTATAGTATTTTTTCCTTTGACCCCAAAGTTCTGTATTTTGGCTATTATGGTCCTGGGATTTTTCATTTTGGGGTTTCTTTAAGGAGATGACTGGTAGACTTTCTATTTCTAACTTGCCAGCTAGTTCTAAGAGATCCAGGCAGTTTTCTTTTATGACTTCTTGAAATACGATGTCTAGTTTCTTTTTCCTTTGGTCATTGTTTTCAGGTAATCAAACCATTCTTACATTATCTTTTTTAGCTCTGTTTTCCAAGTGAATTGTATGTGTTATATCTTATATTTTCTTTGAATTTTTTCAGTTTTAAAAAAATTGTATAAGTATTTATTGTTATCTGATAGATCATAAGCTTCTATTTAATCAAGCTTAATTTTCAGAAAACTTTTTTCTTTGATAAGATTTTTTAAAAATATTATTTATTTATTTAGAATATTTTTCCATGGCTACAGGATTCATGATTTTTCCCACCCCTCTTCCATCCCCCCTCCAGAGGCTGACAAGCAATTCCACTGGGTTATACATGTATCATTGCTCAAAACCTATTTCCATATTATTCATATTTGCAGCAAAGTGATCTTTTAATGCCCAAACCTCAATCATATCTCCATCGAACCATAGGATCAATCATATGTTTTTCTTCTGCATTTCTACTCCCACAGTTCTTTCTCTGAATGTGGATAGCGTTCTTTCTTCTAAGTTCTTCTGGGTTGTCCTGGGTCATTGCATTGCTGCTAGTAGAAAAGTCCATCACATTTGATTGTACCACAGTGTATCAGTGTCTGTGTACAATGTTCTCCTGGTTCTGCTCCTTTCACTCTGCATCACTTCCTGGAGGTCTCTCCAGTTCACATGGAATTCCTCCAGTTCATTATTCCTTTCAGCACAATAATAGTCCATCACCAACAGATATCACAATTTGTTCAGCCATTCCCAAATCGATGGACATCCCTTCATTTTCCTTTTTTTTTGCCACTCTGAAGAGCCCAGCTATAAATATTTTTTTACATGTATTTTTCCTTTTTATTTCTTTGGGGTACAAACCCAGTCATGGTGTGGCTGGAGTGAAGGTCAGACATTCTTTTAAAGCCCTTTGGCCATAATTCCAAATTGCCCTCCAGAATGGATGGATCAATTTACAACTCCATCAGCAGTGTATTAGTGTCCCAGTTTTGCCACATTTCCTTCAACATTTATCATTTTCCTTTGCTGTCATATTGGCCAGTCTGCTAGGTGTAAGATGGTGCCTCAGAGTTGTTTTTATTTGCATTTCTTTAATCAGGAGGGATTTAGAACACTTTTTCATGTGATTATTGATAGTTTTGATTTCCTCATCTGAGAACTGCCTATTCATATCCCTTGACCATTTGTCAATTGGGGAATGGCTTGATTTTTTGTAAATTTGACTTAGTTCCTTATATATTTGGGAAAATGAACGTTTTCAGAGAGTTTTGTTATAAAATGCTTTTCCCAGTTTGTTGCTTTCCTTCTAATTTTGGTTGCACTGGATTTTTTTTTTAACAAACCCTTTTTAATTTGATGTAATCAAAATAATTTATTTTATATTTTGTAATATTCTCTATCTCTTGCTCATCTTAAATCCCTTCCTTTCCCACAGATCTGACAGATATACTATATTATGTTTGCTTAATTTGTGATTCCACTCTTTATATTTATTTTTTTTTCCATTTGAATTAGTTTATTTAGTCAATTTAGAACATTATTCCTTGGTTACAATAATCACATTATTTCCCTCCCTCCCCTCTACCCACCCTTCCTGCAGCCAATGTGCAATTCCATTGGGTATTACTTGTGTCCTTAATCAGAACCTATTTCCCTATGCCCCTCATTTTCCAATTTTTGGCCACCACAAAAAGTGCAGCTATGAATATTCTTGTACAAGTCTTTTTCCTTATTATCTCTTTGGGGTACAAACCCAGCAGTGCTATGGCTGGATCAAAGGGCAGACAGTCTTTTATTGCCCTTTGGGCATAGTTCCAAATTGCCCTCCAGAAAGGTTGGATCAATTCACCACTCCACCAGCAATGCGTTAATGTCCCAAATTTGCCACATCCCCTCCAGCATTCGTTACTTTCCATTGATGTCATGTTGAAATCTGCTAGGTGTGAGGTGATACCTCAGAGTTGTTTTGATTTGCATTTCTCTGATTATAAGAGATTTAGAACACTTTTTCATGTACTTTTTAATAGTTTTGATTTCTTTGGCTGAAATTTGCCTATTCATGTCCCTTGCCCATTTATCAATTGGAGAATGGCTTGATTTTTTTGTACAATTGGTTTATCTCTTTATAAATTTGAGTAATTAGACCTTTGTCAGAGGTTTTTGTTCTGAAAATTGTTTGCCATTTGGTTGCTTCCCTTCTAATTTTGGATGCATTAGTTTTGTTTGTACAAAATCTTTTAAATTTGATGTCATCAAAATTATTGATTTTACATTTTGTGATTTTTTCTAGCTCTTGCTTGATTTTAAAGTCTTTCCTTTCCCATAGATCTGACAAGTATACTATTCTGTGTTCGCCTAATTTGCTTATAGTTTCTTTCTTTATATTCAGGTCATTCACTCATTCTGAGTTTATCTTGGTGTAGGGTGTGAGGTGTTGATCCAACCTTAATCTCTCCCATACTATCTTCCAATTTTCCCAGCAGTTTTTATCAAATAGTGGGTTTGGTCCCCCAAACTGGGATCTTTGGGCTTATCATAGACTGTCTTGCTGAGGTCATTTACCCCAAGTCTATTCCACTGATCCTCCTTTCTGTCTCTTTTTTTTTAAACCTTTACCTTCTGTCTTGGAGTCAATTTGACTCCAAGGCGCCTTTCTGTCTCTTAGCCAGTACCAAATTGTTTTGATGGTCACTGCTTTATAGTATAGTTTGAGATCTGGGATTGCAAGTCCTCCTTCTGTTGCATTTTTTTTTCATGATTTCCCTGGATATCCTTGATCTTTTATTCTTCCAAATTAACTTTGTTGTTTTTTTTCTAATTCAGTAAAAAAGTTTTTCGGTAGTTCAATGGGTATGGAACTAAATAAGTAAATTAATTTGGGTAGGATTGTTATTTTTATTATGTTAGTTCGTCCTACCCATGATCATTCCACTCTTGATTTTTAAATCTTTTACCCATTTTGAATTTATCTTGGTAGAGGGTATGATCTAGAATTGATTTTTCCCAATCTGATTTCCACTTTTCCCAACAATTTTTGCCAAATAGTGAGTACTTGTCCCAAAAGCTAGGATCTTTCAGTTTACCAAACATTAGCTTGCTGAGGTCATTTAACCCTAGTCTATTCCATTGATCCTCCCTTCTGTCTCTTAGCCAGTACCATATTCCTTTGATGACCACTGCTTTATAGTATAGTTGAGGATCTGGTACTGCTAGGCCACCATCCTTCATAATTTTTTTCATTATTTCCCTGGATATCCTTGATCTTTTGTTCTTCCAGATGAACTTTATTATAATTGTTTTCTAATTCTAAAAAAAAGATTTTTGATAGTTTGATAGGTATGGCACTGGAATTAATTTGGGCAGGATTGTCTTTTTTATTATGTTAGCTTGTCCCACCCATGAGCAATCAATGTTTTTCCAATTGTTTAGATCTAGCTTTAATTGTGTGGAGAGTATTTGGTAGTGTTCATATAGTTCCTATGTTTGTCTTGTCAGATAGATTCCTAAATATTTTATATTGTCTAGGGTGGTTTTAAATGGAGTTTCTCTTTCTAACTGCTGCTGCAGAGTTTTGTTGGAAGTATATAGAAATGCTGATGATTTGTGTGTGTTTATTTTGTGCCCTGCAACTTTGCTAAAGTTGTTAATTATTTCCACTAGCCTCTTAGTTGATTTTCCAGGATTCTTTAAGTAGACCATTTGATCAGGTTTTGTACTTTTTTTTTTTTTAGCAATTAATTATTTTTCAAAATCTTTCCTCTGGGGCAGCTAGGTAGCATAATAGGTAGAGTGCCAGTCCTGGAGTCAGCAGGGGAGTTGGGTTCAAATATGACCCCAGACACTTTCTAGGTGTATAACTGTGGGAAAGTCATTTAACACCATTTGCCTTGCCCTTACTACTCTTCTGCCTTAAAATTAATGCTAAGAAGGAAGGTTAAAAAAAAATCTTCCCTGCGTCTCATTTCTTTTCTTATTTTTTCTTCTAATGGTTTAATTTGTTTTTTAAAATCATGTGTAAGCTCTTGTTTAAAACTCTTGCTTTGGGGTAGCTGGGTAGCTCAGTGGATTGAGAGCTAGGTCCAAATCTGGCCTCAGACACTTCCCAGCTGGGTGACCCTGGGCAAGTCACTTGACCCCCATTGCCTAGCCCTTACCACTCTTCTGCCTTGGAACCAAGACTCCAAGATGGAAGATGAGGGTTTAAAACAAAAACAAACTCTTGTTTCATCTCTTCTAAGAATTCTAGTTAGAGCCTCAAGCCTTGAGGCTTTGCTTCTAATGGTTTTAGAGTCATTCTCTTCTTCTGAGGTTTTGTTTTGACCATAATAGCTCTTTAACAGGAGATTTTTGTTTGTTTGGTTGCTTATTCTTCTATCCTACTTCCTCCCTTCAGACCTGATGTTAGTCCAATGGATGCTTGATCAATTGAAGGAAAGGTTTTTGAACAGGCAAAGGATAGGATCAAAGGGGTGCAGAAAGGAGGTTATTCTAGCAGTTAGTCAATAAGCACTTATTAAACACCTACTATACGGTAGACACTGCTGGGCATAGAAAGAAAGGTAAGAGACAGTATTTTTCCTCAGTGTGCTCCCAATGAACATGCAAATAACATATAAATCAAGCTATCTACAGGAGAAGTAAAAATAACTGAAAGGGAGAAAGCACCAGGATTCAGGAGGTTTGAGAAAAGTATCCTAAAAAAAGTGTGATTTTAGCTGGACTTCCAGCACTTACCTAAGTGCCTCACACATAGTAGGAGCTTAATAAATGTTTACTGGTTGACTGAGACTGACTTGAAGGAAGCAGTTTAGGAGAGGAAATAGAGAAGGAATAGCCTGGATACAAGAAGATCATAAACACCTGACTTTGTGGTTCTGCGAGGAATCTCATCTAAGTAATATTGTTTTCAGGGAGAGCCAGAATTTTGCTAGTTGATACATACTTTCAGTCATATGATGGATTGCCTGTGCAGACACTTTTTTCTTGGACAGATTTAACTTGCTTAATTTTGTACTTGTCAAACACAATGAACATTATGATCCTTTTTGAATGAGATTTATTGGAAACATCTGCTACAGCACCAAAAAAGCAACTTTGTCGGAATTGCCAATTACAAAAACAGATCTGTCCATCTATAAACAGACTTAAGTTACTTTTTAAAGAAATAACTTTAGGAAGTACTATACAGTCTTCAGCATTCAATTATTTTAAAATGATTTTTCTCTTTCCTTTTTTCTTTCTCTTAAAAAAAATTACAGGCAGCAACATTTATTCTTCTTATATTGTTTTCTATCAATTTAACTCTCTTGACATGTTACAAGCTCTTCCTTCCTCCAGACTGCAAGACGTGTCTTTTTTCTTATTTTAGACCTCGAGAAAATGTTGCAAGGCTTCTATATTTACTTCTCAGATCCTCCACTGATATATTTCATTCCATGGTCACGTCTATCTTGCTAAGAGTTCTTGTACAGTAGAAAATCTCATGTAAAACTATTAAGGAGAAAATTAGAGCTCAGTTTAAATAAAGATCAACTAGTCCTACCTCCTTAGTTTATGGAAACTAAAATCTTTTATGGCCAGCAAAAGTAGAAAAGTGTTCTAATTTTAATACTAGGAAAATCAAAGGCATAACTGAGCAAAATTTAATATCAATTCTGTAATATGCTCAATCATCCTCAAGAATGAGCATTTTCATAATATTTGATCTTTTGAAATGTTCGTACCATCTGTTTTGGCTTGTTAAGCATGAAAAACATCAAGATGCGAATTCTAATCATGCATATATTTATAGAAGTGGCCTCAAGTGAATAAGATCTTTAAAAATGAAAATAGCTCACGGTTGTCAGGTGAACATGATGGTGTTTGTACCCTCAGCATTTTTCATCTTATCATAGGAGATAAGACTGAGACTAAGAGTCTAGAATATTAGAACCTGAAGGAAGGTAACTTCAAGGGCATTGAGTACAATCTCTTCATTTTGCCAACACTGAAACTAAAGCCCAGAGAGAGATAAGCACTATTATTTAAGACTGGTTAAGTCATTTGAATTTATTATTTTTTAAAACCCTTACCTTTTGCCTTAGAATCAATACTCTATATTGGTTCTAAGACAGAAGAATAGTAAGGCCCAGGCAAGGGGAGTTAATGACTTGCCCAGGGTCACACAGCCAGGAAGTGTCTGAAGTCAGATTTGAACCTTGGACCTCCCATCTCCAGGCCTGGCTCTCTATCCATTGATCTACCCAGCTGCTCCCAAATCATTTGAATTTAAAAGCTTTGAGGTATTATAGTAGGCTAAACTGATCCAATATCTATGCTTGAAAACAAAACAAAACAAAACACCTTATTTTCTGTCCAGAATCAATATTGTGTACTGGTTCCAAGGCAGAAAAGTGTTAGGGATAGGAAATGGGAGTTAGGTGACTTGCCTAGGGTCACACAAGAAGTTTCTGAGGCCAGATTTGAACCCAAAACTTCCCATCTCCAGGCCTGGCTCTCAATCTACTGAGCTACCTTGCTGGCCTCTAAACACTTACAGTAATGCCAATATGATGAGTTTTTAGGATTGGGAGAAAGGGGATGAGGAACACACTAAGCTGTCCCCAACATAGAGACTGTGTGACTCTAAGCAAAATCATTTAATTTCTTCCAGCCTAAATTCCTTCATCTGTAAAATGAGAGGAAAGTGGATTCAGTGGCTTCTCAGGTTTTTTTTTCACCTCTGAATCTATGAACTAATGAATAACATTCCATCTTGTGGAAGAATTTTGTTTAATCATTTTAGTTGTTTTAGTTGCTCCTTCAGACCCTGGAATAGATTGCTTTTCCTTCTGCAACTCATTTTACAAATGAGGAAACTGAGACAAACAGTTAAGTGACTTGCCCAGGATCACACATCTAGTAAATATCTGAGGCCAGATTTGAACCCAGAAAGAAGAGTTTTCCTGATTCCAGGCTCACTTCCCTATCCTCTGAGCTGCCAACTAGCCTCAGAAGAGCAACTAATAGGGTTATTCAACTAAGGATGATAGTTTCTTACTACTTAAGGTGTTAAGGAATTCAAACAAATTTAGTTTATCCACTGATGTATGACCTCAAATCATCAGTTTCACTTAACTAATAGCAAAAGGAAGCTTATCAGCTCCATTTTATTCTTTTTATAGATAATGAAAAGACATCATTTATTAATTGCATGCAAAAATAGTTTATGGTTATTAATCCCCCAGATAGTAACTTTCTCCCCTATTTAAGGATTAAATGAGAAATAAAAAAAAAATATGGGTGTCCTAATTCACCAAGAAACTGAAGTTGAAAGGAGAAAGAAAAGTAAACAAGAGAGGGAGAGACATCTAAGAAAACCCCTACCAGTGAGTGATAACAGGGGTTTCCTTCCCCCGCAATGGCTCTTTTAAGATTAACTTGATTTTACCACATTTCTGTTCCTTTCACCTTATTGTTTTCTTTCCTACAAAAAGTCACTTTGTTTCTATACAATTCAGCCTTTTAAAGCCCATTGTGTTAAAGTAATCTCTAACTTAAACATTGACTCAGTGATCCTGGACCAGTCAAACTCCTGGTGCTCAAAATAACACTATAAAACAGTGATGGCGAACCTTTTAGAGATGAGGGGCTGGGCCCTATCCTTTGTCCCTCCTTCCCCCCCCCCCCTCTTCACCTCAGAGAGGGTAGGGAGGAAGAGTTCCCATTGGGCTGCTGGGCAGAGGGGTGGGTGATGAAAAGCACATGGAGAGGGGAAGGGGAGTACCCTGCTCCCCTCCAGCTCTGCTTCCTTCCAGCTATGTGCCACGCTGTGAGCTGTGCTTCCTTCAAACCTAGCTCCTCTCCAACCATGGGAATCATCTTCACCACAGACTCAACAGGCTGCCATCTATGCCTCACCCTTACACAGCATGAGTGCCCTTCCCCCTCCAGCACCTTATCCCAGACAGGGGAGGGAAGAAGCATTCCCACTAGCTGCTGGGCAGAGGGGCGGGGGAAGTGAGGAATGTTCTCAGGTGCATGGAGAGGGGGAAGGGAAGATGTTTGCCCTGAGTCCCTCTGGCTTTCTAGTAGTGAACTCTGATGGGCGAATGTAGGTGTTCCCACAGAGAGGGTTCTGTGTGTCCTTTTTGGCACATGTACCATAGGTTCACCATCACTGCTATAAAGACAAGTTGCTGAGAATGTGCCTCTCTGAATTGTAGAGGAAATTACTTAGCTGAAAGTTCCATATACTAATGAAATTACAGATGCTGTCCCTATTCCTATCCCTTGAAAACAGACAACAGTTTGCTTAATATTTCAATATTATTAACTGAAGGGAAAATTGACATCTTTGGAGGCATAGGAGTGTCTGAGACCTGGATGTTAATATAGTGATTTGGTTTGCAAATGAGGAATTTCATGGAGCAACTTTCCGTAGATTATTGCTTCTTAGAAAAATGGGAGGAATTAGGTTTTTTTATTCAATTATTCCAGTCCCTGAGTCATTAATGCATTTTGATTTTGCTGTTTTGGACCTAATTTGCTTGTATAAATAATCATGTTTGGGTTTTTTTTGCTATTATGGTTTGAGATCAGAATATATACTTAATTTGCTGAGTAAGAACCTGTTTTCTTTCTTTAAATTGTGAATTTGATTTAAAAGATTCTTAGGTTTTCTGGCTTTTAAAAAAAGCCATGTGCATTTTAAAAAACTAAAGAAAGGGGCCATCTGTTTTACTGCAGTGTCCTGAAAGCACCTCTCACTCTACAAATAACACAGAAAAGAATTTTTTCCCTTTTGTGAAATCACTCATTCTGCATGTATGTGGAAATTAGGTGCCTTTAAATAATAAAGCAGTGATTACTGCCATTTGCAAAGTATTTTATAATTTTAAAATGGAATTAATTTCATTCTCACATAAATCTTATAGGGTAAGTAGTACAAAGATTATACTCTCCATTTTATAGGTAACAAAACAGGCTCAAGGGGAAAACAATTAGTTCAAGGTTACAGAGTGATAAAAATCCAGGATCCTGATCTAAGTGTCCCTAGCTCCAGATGCCATGCTCTTGTCCTCTACACCATTCTGGTTCCCCCTAAAAATTATCTTTTTTTTTTTTAAACCTGTGATTTCACTGATGTGAGGAAACTCCCTTTACTCATGCAAGAGACTTGTCAATAATGTCTGAGGTAGCATTTGAATCTAGCTTGTCTTTGATTCTTAGCAGCCTGTTATCCATTATGTCACCATATTGTTCAATATTTAGATTATGGTTCCAGTTCTATTTTTAAAAATTTGAGCCCATTCTTCATGCTCATTTTGTTGTTTTTCAGCCTTATCTAAGTTCTTTGTGACCCCATTTATCATTTTCTTGGCAAAGACGCTAGAATGATTTTGCTATTTCCTTCTCCATCTCATTTTACAGATGAGGAAACTGAGATCGACAGGATTAAGAGATTTATCCAAGGTCTAACAGCTAGTGAATGTCTGAAGCCAGATTTGAACTCAGGAAGATGCCTTCCTGATTCCAGGCTCAACACTATGGCCACTGTGCCACCTAGAATATGAGCTAGTTATTCATATTCATTTGCTGTTTTAAAATTGCTACTATAATGACTACCTGGGGCAAAATAGTGGATCATCAAAGGTGGTTTAGACATCTTTGTGTAACATTGACATCTTCATTGTTAATGGAACGATTGACTTAAACTCTCACTCTCTTGCCTCTGTTTCTTCATCTCTAAAGTGAAGGTGTTGGACAAATTGATTTCTGAGGTTCCTCCCTAGTCTAGAACTATTGCTGTTGGATCCCTGCCCTTCATGGGCTAGGTGTTAAGGTTAGAGCATCTGAAATAAACATTTTACTTGTATAGAAGGCAACAAAGAATTTTTGAAATGATATATTCAAGTAACACAACTGTAAATCTTCTCTATTTTCTTCCCATCTCCCAGACAGATGCTGAAATTCGGCAGACTTTTTATTAAGAGAATCTTAAGGATTCTTTGAAAATCCCACTGAAAGAATGAGATGGGGGAATGACTCTATCATCATAAATTCCAGAAAGGAAGTTGACTGGGCTGACCAAGGAAGGAAGAACCAAGACAATTCCCCACAACTGCTGGGGCCCCTGCAAATAAAGGGCTAATCACACACACACACACACACACACACACACACACACACACACGCACCCTCTTTTCTTCTTCATGGTGATTGTCTGATTTGTCTAAAAAGCCAGGAAGTAGTGTGACCTAAGAAGGACACTGTCAAAAAAACCACAACAAACAAACAAAACTCCACCCCTCATGCCTGAAATTGACAGCATAGATTCTTCTTTCTCTACATTTTTCTCCTGTAATGATATTTCGTGTTCTAAATAAATACTCTGGTACAACTGTATTGAACTGAAAGGGGCTAGCTGTATTTAATGTAATTGGGAAATGTTTAATAAAATAAATCAAAATACAATACAACATAATGTCATTTGTGGTTTTCTAAGTCAACAGGACACATTTCTATTTGAGTTTGCCACCATTGCCCTAATAGATCAGTGAACCTGAAGATTGGTTGACAAATACATGGTAAAAGGATTAAGATACTAACTCTACTTCTTCAGAATGCTATAATTCTCTAATAATAAAAGATTATTTATATTTATTTATTTTATCATTAAGTTTCTGGTGATTTTTTTTCTCACCCAAAGTATTAAAAAAAAAGTTTCCATGTTTTTAAATAGAAGAAAATTATTATAGATAATATTATTTAAATAGAAGAAAATTATTATAGATAATATAATAATATAAAATTATTATAGATAATATAGAGAGTTCAAAAGCTCTCAACAAAGTGGAATTTCCCCAATCACTAATAAGTCTCCTTTTGAAAGTTCTAGGTCCTAGAGTTTAGGATAGTGGAATTTCTCATGATTCTAATCTGGACTAATGGTCTTATTAGTTATTTCTCTCAAGGTCAAATCACTTGTTTTCTCTGCCTCAGTTTCATCTGCAAAATGGGGCTAGAGGCTTAAACTTGATTATTTCTCTGGTCCCTTCCAATTCCAAATCTGTATTTTTTGTGCTCTACTGGACTAAGTTCTTTCTAGCCTTCTTTTTCTTCTTTTTTTTAAAGCCAAGGTAAGGGTTTAATACTGTTCATTGGTTCCAAGGCAGAAGAACAGTAAGAGATAGATTAAGTGTCTTGTCCAGGGTCACACAACCAGGAAGTATTTGAATACAAATTTGAACCCAGGATTTCCTGTCTCTAGGTGTGGTGCTCTATCCACTGAGATACCTAGCTGTCCCACCCCCACCTTTCTAGCCTTCTTAATCTTTCTCAACCTTTGTTTTCATAATAATAGCTAGCAAGAATAAAGCTAACATTTGCACAGTGCTTTAAGTTTTGCAGAGGACTTTTCAAATATTAATTTGACCTTCACAACAACCCTTTGAGATGTTTCTATTAATTCCCATTTCAGAGATGATAAAATTGAAGCAGTTCAAACATATCCTCAGACACTGCTAGCTATAAGACCCTAGACAAATTATTTAACTGGTCTCAGTTTCCTTATCTGTAAAATGGGGATAATAATAGCATCTGTCTCCCAAGGTTGTCTTGAAGATCAAATGAGATAATTGTAAAGCACTTAGCATTGTGCCCAATACAGAATAAGTCTTATGTAAATGCTATCTCTTAGTAACTATTAGATATTAAAGGACTTTTCCAGGCTCACACAGTTAGTATCTAAAGCAAAATTTGAATTCAGCTCTTCCTGATTCCAAGTTCAGTGCTATCTATTAGACCACCTAGCTGCATCCTTTGTTTTACTATGGAACCACTTTCCCATAACCTCTTTTATGCTCTGAATATGCTACAAATGAGATTCACAATGTTGACTGGAATTATTAAAGCTATTATTTATTTTTATGGCTTTAAAAAATTTAAAGATATTGTATTTTCCCAGTTACACATAATAACAATTTTCAACATGCTTTCTGAAATCATAAGATCCAAATTGTCTCCCTCTCTCTGTTCCCTCCCCCTCTCAGAGATGATAAGTAATTTGATCTGCGTTATACATGCATTATTATGCAAAATATACTTCCTTATTGATCATTGTTGTAAGAGAATACTTATGTAAAACCAAAACCTTGAAATAAAATCATAAGCAAACCGGTGTGAAAGATAGTATGTTTTGATCTACATTACAACTCCAACAGTTCTTTCTCTGGAGGTGGACAGCATTCTTCGCCATAAGTCCTTCAGAATAATCAAGGATCATTGTATTTGTGAGAGAAATGAATTCTTTCACAATTGATCATTGTACAATATTGCTGTTACTTGGTATAGTGTTCTCTCGGTTCTGCTTATTTTGCTCTGCATCAGTTCATGTAGATCTTTCCAGTTTTTTCTGAAGTCATCCAAAGGTTTTATTTTTTATTAAAAGTTGAAGTATTAACAGTCAATCTGCTCTCACTTCTGCTTAAACTGGGGGCATATAATTAATCATTGACAACTGGAGCAGAAAATGGCAAACATAGCCAGAAGAGACTAGTACGTAAGTATAAAGATGTTCAAAGGAAAGAATTGAATGTGCTCAGAAAGTTTTCTAAAAAAGTTATTTTTTCTGCAGCTTAATGGTTAGCTGATTCCCTCCCCCTCCCCCCCACACTAGTATTTAATCAACATGCATTTATTTAGCCCCTACTACTTGCAAGATAAAAATCATCGTGGTATACTGGATAGAGAGATGACTTGGGAATCAGGAAGATGTAGATTCAAGTCTTGCCTTTGACACAATACTGGTTCAGGGATCACAAACACGCCACGAAGACTTTCTGTGGTCCTGACAACTTCCTACAAGGGTATGTTTTAGAGAAAGTGCTTGTCTTCCTTGGTAGAGTTTTCTTTGCTAAGAGATTCCTATAAAAATGAAATTCCAGGTCCAGCATCTATCCCTACTGCCAGACACTGTACTGGTTTATTGCTGGGGAACACAAGTACTAGCAAAATTTCTTTCTACTGGGGAGATATACAACATATATAAAATTATATATATTCCCATATATGTTTTTTATTATAAGTTTCTTTTTATTTAAAAATGGAAACAATGGAATAAAGTGGTTTGGGGCTAAAACAGCTTCAGTGGAAAGAAAACTGTAGCCCACATAAATCAAAAGAACAAACTCCAAAAGTCTAAACCTGCTTCTTCAGAGGGTAGAGTAAAGGAAAGGGTTAAAGCAGAGGTTTTAGGGAGGGTACTACCATTAGAAAGAAAGGTCATTTCAGTCAAGTACAACTTCCCAAAGCAATACAATCACATAGAAATAGGGTAGCACTTAAGTTGAGACACATTCAAAATCACCAGCCCCACTCCCTCCCAATCCCTTTCTTAAAAATTCTTTTTCTGCAATGAGGAGGAGCAATGACATGGAGATTTACGGGAGTAGTGGTGGAAAGGGATTGTTCATGGCCTGTGTTCTTTTGCCAAGGCCAAAATGCTATCAATGGTGGTTGTAGGAATTGGGTTTTTTTTTTTCCTAAATGAAGTGGAAGAATCCAGTGGAGGATTCAGGATTTAGGTGTTACCTGTCAATAGTTAGTTTTCAGTATCATATATAAAGCTGTGAAGAAAAGCTTTACTACACACAAAAAATTTACATTAAAAAAATTCCTCTCCCCTATCCCTTTACAAGGGACAATAGCGGGTAAGGTGTGGAGCCCTCCAAAGCAAAGGCTTTTGTGGGGTGACCTGAATCCCAAGTGTATTGGGGAAAGTGAAAAGAGCCCAAGTGAGACTTGCCAATAGCACAGGGGTGGACATTGTAGACAGTTGCGGAATACTGTACCCAGAAGGAAATTGAATATCCTCAGAGTGGGGTTGTAGAGAAAGTTGCAAAAGTTTGTAATGTATTTAAGGGATGGGAAAAAAAATCACTGGGGGACTGTAGACAATCTATTGGATATTGGAAAATGTCTTTTATTTATTTTTGGTTCTTATATTTTTGGAAAGTATTTTTAAGGGAATATTTTTTAAGGTAAAATTTTTTGTTTTTTGAATGTTTTTTCCCTTTGGAGAAAAGAAATTTCTACCTACCTCCTCCCACCTCAACCTACTGGCTGTGGGATTACCACTATTTAATTCTTTCTATTGTTTTGCTAAGAAGTAGATAAAAAAAATCAAAATGAGTTTCTGGAGAGGTGTGGTCACCAGGGACTTAATTTCTAAATCCCAAAATGAATTACTCAAGTACATGGAATTTAGGTAGTTTATTTACAATAGAGAGAAGATATTAAGGAAGATATAAAAAGGGAGAGAGAGAGAGAGAGAGAAAGTCCCAGCTTCTTTTGAGCCAGGTAGAAATTCTAAGGCCCTAATCAGGGAAAAGAGTCTCAAGATGATGGGCCTTTCTCGGAGGTTCACACCTCCAGAAAGGCAGGGAAACTAAGTCAGCCTTTCACTCACCATGGTAATCATCTAAAAGGAAAGTAGTCTGAGGGCTCTTACATGATGGGAAGAGGGGATCCCTTCAGCTCTCAGATATGTGTGTGTGTGTGTGTGTGTGTGTGTGTGTGTGTATACACTCAGATACATAAATACTTGAAAGGTAAGTTTTAGAGGCCAGAGCACTCAAGGCAAGGGGATCAGGTTTTATGTATGGGGTAGCACCTGAGCAGAGGCAGAGGGATTCAAAGAAGCAGATGAATATTTGATGCATTATAGGCATGAGATATATAGCTAGAGTAAAAGCACTTAGGAGGGAAATGAAAGTCATAATTTAATGAAAAAGGAATCTATTGGGGTAGCTATGCCTGGAACTGGGAGAACTTGGGTTGAAATCTGGCCCCAGATACTTCCTAGCTATGTGACCCTGGGCAAATCACTTAACTTTAGCTGCCTAGCCCTTACCATTCTTCTGCCTTGGAACCAATTCTAAGACAAGGTTTTTAAAAAATCTATTAAGTGTTGGCTTTATTTAGATAGAGTGCCAAGCCTGAAGTAGGAAGACTCTTCTTCCTGAGTTCAAATCTAGCCACAGACAGCTTATTGCTTGTGTGATCCTGGGAAGGTTGCTTCCCCCGGTTTGCCTCAGTTTCCTCATTGGTAAGATGAAGTGGAGAAGGAAATGGCAAACCGCTCTAGTATCTGTCAAGAAAACCCCCAAAAGGAGTCATAAAGAGTTAGACATGACTAAAATGATTGAGGAACAACAGAGCACAGACATTGTGCTAAGCACTAGGGACATAAATGTTAAAAACAAGACAATTATTGATCTCAAGGAGCTTGTATTTTAAAAGGGAAAGACAATACATATGGGGAAGTAGCATCTCCAAAGGGCAGCTGGGTGGCACAATGGATAGAGTCCCAGGTCTGGAGTCAGGAAGACTTGAGGTCAAATTTGGCATAAGATACTTCCTAGCTTTGTGACTCTGGGCAAGACACTTCACTCTGCCTCAGTTTCCTCATTTGTAAAATGAGCTGGAGAAGGAAATGGCATACCATATATTAGCTTTGCTAAGAAAATCCCAAATTGGGTCAAAAAGATTTAAGCATGAATGAACAAGTGACCCCTGAAGGGATAGCTAGATGGCTCAGTGGATAGAGAGCTAAGCATGGAGATGGGAGCTCCTGGGTTCAAATATGACCTCAATGCTTCTTAGCAGTGTGACTCCGGGCAAGTAACTTAACCTCAATTGCCTAGTCCTTACCACTCTGCTTTGGAACACTGATTCTAGGACATAAAGCATGGGTCTAAACAACCAAAAAACAAGTGGCTCCAGAAGAGTATTATGATCTGGGAAGTTCCTGGGATGGGGCTAGGGGAGCTCCTCCTTTCTAGGAAGGCTAATTTTGCTTTGATTACTGTTCCTAGAGAAAGAGATGGAAGAGAGGGGAGTGACTAGTGTACAGTGTGGTAGCTTTGGTTCGAACCCTACTGATAGGGCGCACTATCAAGCAATCAGGAAGGCAGAGTTCTAGAGAGGAAGAGCAAAGTGCTTGGCCAGGATGGAGAAGAAGCATTCCAGCAGGAAGATGGTAGCCGTGTCATGTAAGGCACACAGCAAACATGATGGATACATTAGTGGAAAAATAAGAACTCAAGTAGATTTGGCTCTGTTCTGTAAAGAACTTTAAATGCCAAACTGAAGGATTAGGAAAGCTGAAGCTTCTTGAGCTTGACATGGTCAGATCCATGCTTTAGGAAGATTAGATAGGCAGCTTGGTATGAAAGAAGGTAAAGGCTGGAAGCATAGTGATTCAGTTACATAGACTCTAGCTGGCTTTATTTTAGTCTTCCCTTCTAATAATGCCAGGTCTCCCTTTGAAATTCTAAAGCCACTTAGAAGAAGACACATATGGCTCAGTCAGCCCATTGGCTCATAAAATAGTTTACATTTAGCTTGGTCACAAGCTCACAAGATCACAGACAGGGCTTCCTCTGTTCTCTTCATTAGAATCACTCATATAAAACAATCCAGATGCTGCATAGGAAACACACATATAGTTTTCGGGTGTGCAGCAATTTAATTAAATCTTAATTTTAATTTAATTAAAAAAAACTAACCCCAAACACCTACATCTTCCCTGCTTTAATATTATTAAGTATATAGAACACAAGTATATCACTTAATCATTAGCACGCTGAGAGCATTGCCTTTTTCATCCCCCATTCATTCGAACAGAAGGTCTTAAGGGCTTTATGTTGGGTCCTGACTTTCCCTCGTTTCAGTAAGTCCTCTTGGAACTTCCAGTCTAATGGGGGACACAGCAATGCAAATATATACAAAGTAAACTCTATATTATATAGAGGATAAGCTCCGTGGCCGGGATTGTCTTTGCCTCTTTTCTTATCTTCAGGGCTCCTAATGAATGCTGATTGAATTAGCACGTACAACTAGACCCTCAGTGATTTCAAGTGGGTTCCTTAACCTCTCTGGAAAGCTTGTTTCCTTAAAGAGAAAGGTCGGGTCCATCGCTCAGGGGTGCCATTTTACGACCCTCCCCCTGGGCCACCGCCCACCCAGGGCCAGCCCTCTTCCTCCTCCTCCTTCCCACAGCCCCAACCTCCTCTCTCCACTCCCTCTCCCGCGCTTCTCCGCTTTCACGCCAGGCGGCCGCGCCTTTTATGGGGACCCGCAACCAATGAGCGCTCTCCTTTCCTTATGGTCGGCGGAGGGACCAATCGTGGCGCGGCTGGTGTAATCTTCGTCCGCTCGGCTCTCCTCGGCTATTTTCGCTGTTGCTGCCTTCCCGGGGGCGGTCGCTTCGCTGCCAGAGACGCTTTCTTTTTTTTCCGGGTTCGGAGCCGTTCCGGATGCTTTAGGTTGCCGGATGTCTGATCTCCGGATAACTGAGGCGTTACTGTACATGGATTATCTGGTAAGGTCCCCGGCGTCTGTGCTGGGGGAGCGGCGGGGTCTTCTCTCCTCACACCCCAAGCCTTGCCTCCGCCTATTCCGTCCCTCCCCTCTTTTTATTTGGGGGTGGCGGGGACGAGGAGCGAAGGGGAACTGCCTCCCCCTTGTTCTCTCTCACTCCCTTTCGCCCAGTTGTCCCCTTTCTCCTGCCCCGCCACCCCCCAACCCCCCACTCGCAGCCCCGTGCTTGGTCCGGGGCTCCGTGCAGGGCTGCGGTGCTGCCCCGCTCTGGGGGCGGGGGCGAGGGCGGGCGGGGGAGGAGGAGGGGGTGGTGGAGCTGACAGGTAAAGGTGCAAGCCTGGGGCGAGCAGATTTACGGCCCCGAGTAAAGATCACTCGTACTAGTGCCTGGAGAGAGAATGGGCAGCGGCTGGAGCAGGGGCGTGAGGGCTCCCGCCCCCTGTCTCCCACTTCTTTCCCCCCCAAGTCCTGTAGCCTTGCAGCAGCCCCGGGAAGGAGTTTCTGGCTCCCTCTCGCCCCTCCCCGGGCTCTCCAGCCTCGCCTTCTTTAAGCAGGCTGCAAAGGACTATTAAAGACCCATAACCCGAATGGGTTCACCGAAGTGCACGGGCACCCTCGGTCATTTGGTTGTTATTAGACCTCTAAAGCTGTGACCTCGGGTCGCCGTGGAGTGGAGTTTGTGAAGAGCCCAGGAGCATAAAGCACGCTCCACTGGGCTCCGTTGTAACCTTGGGCACCCGGCGGGTCTTGAACCTGAGCTTGGCTCTTTCTGCTTGCCGGGATGGTGTGGGAAAGTTTCAAGGTGCTCCAGGAAGGCTGGTGTCCCTGTTGGGGGCAGAGGGTGGGGGAGTGTTAGGGCAGCCTAGTAGGGAGAAGTTGAGAGCGAGAAAGGCGTGGGGGCTGCGTGTGTGTTTTGGAGTGGGTGGGAGAAAGTAGGAGAAAACGTGGGTGGGGAAAGAGGTGTCGGTTTCCTCCCCCCCCCTTCCCTCCGACCTAGTCAATTTTGTTGTTGTTTGCTTCTCTATCCTTCAAGCAACAAGTACTGATGGCTCCTCCACTTGTTTCCTGAGAGATAGATAGTAAGGAAATGCGATTTCATTGCCTTGCTTAAATGCTAAATAATTGAGCCAAACTTACTGGCCCCCCAGAATCACGCCAGGGGTGCTGGGATGGACTAGCTGGTGAGAACAGTGACCCCGAGATCCTTGGCTTTTGTGTTTGCCTCTGGAGTTCAGACTGCACAGCTGGCCAGGCAGAATTTTGACAGTGCCTTCTAGGAACTGCTAGCTTGTTGGGAAATGGAGGGGACCCATTATTTTGAAGTTTAGGTGCTGTGAAGCACAGATTTAAATTCTAACCGGACAACTGCTCCCTGCTTGAGTGCTTAAATTCTAATCTGTTGGGCTGTTGTGGTTATTGAGTTCATTTTGGGATTATGTCACTTCTCCGTGGGCTCCAGGGTTTAGAGTTTGTGGGTCTACAGAGTGTTTTTAGTTCATCCAGTTTTGTAGACTGAACACTACAGCAGGAGTCCAGAATCCCCAGCTCCAGTCTTGGTTTTGCCATTTCTCTTTGAAAAATAAGGTGCTCTCATTTTACTCTAAGGAAGATTTGGGGATTCGTGAGTTAATTTAAAAATGACCATTTTTGCTGGCCAGGCTGGCCAGATTATTTATGGGGACATCTTCAAATTTAAATGCATTTTTGCCTTACAAGATACTTTTGTTGTTGCTGCTGTTTTTTGGGTGTGGAGTCCATCCAAATTAAAGCCAAAGACTGTAGCTTGAAATTGGCTTATAGAGAAAGATGAGGGTAACTGAAGGTTTGTTGGTCGTTCCTGAAAAGCTTTAAAAAGAAGAGGCTTTAATTATGTCATCAATTAGCCAGTATTTATATCCCAGGTATGCTGTTTTAGTTCTATACAGTTTGAGTCATTAAGGCTGTCTTGGATGGTGCCAAAATAATTATTAGGTTCAGTTTTCAAACATTAAATTGGTTGGGATGAAACTGGTTAATTAAATGGATTCACACCAACATAAATTGAGTGGAAGCTGCTTTTCTTATGAGGATCAGGGTTACCCTAAGAGCAAATTCATGATTAGTTTATTTTCTTTTGTGGTGACCAACCTTTAAGTCAAGGTCAATGGACCTGAAATTTGATTCCATCATCTTTTATTCCTCCTCCAATTTGGGTCTTCAAAAAACAAATACATTATCTATTTGCTTATCTTTTATTATTATATTTAAATAAAAAAATTTCAAGGTGTAAAGACAGGCAGTATGGCCTGGCCAATAGCTGCTCAGTCATTTCAGTTGTGACCAGGGTCTTGGGATACTGAAGTGGCTTGCCATTTCCTTCCCCAGCTCAGTTTACACATGAGGAAATAGAGGCAAATAGAGTAGTGACTGATTTGCCCAGGGTCTCACAGCTGGTAAATGTCTGAGGTTAGATAAAAGTCTTCATGACTTCAGGCCCAATACTTTATCCACTGCACCACCCAGGGGTGAATAGACTGGTTCTAAGTCCAGGTTCATGCTCTGCCTCTGCTCTATGTTGACTGTGTGCTCCTGGGCTAGTCATTGTAACTTTCTCAGGGCTCTAGTCAAGTAAGACAGTACTTTGCTGAGAAAGCTCATTGGTTGAGTGAGTTTTCTAAATGAGGTTCTCTACACAGATGAAATGGCAGATGCCATCTCCATCCCTATCCTAAAAACTGAAAGCCTGAGTACCAAGTGAGGGTGAGAAAACAGTCCCTGAGAGAAGTCCTGTAGTCTAGTATAAGAAGGGGCAAGCCAACACTTATGAAGCACCTACTATGTGCCAGGCTCTGCGCTAAGCTCTGGGGTTACAAAGAGGGGCAATGTCTAATGTGGGAAATGACGTGCTCAAACACAATATATATATAGGAAAAATTGGAGATAATAACAGAAGGAAGGCACTAACGAGCAAGGGAAAATCCAGAAAAGTTTCTTATAACAGGTGAGATTTAAACTGGTCCCTAAAGAAAGCCAGAGAAGCTCTGATGGGTAAAATGTGTTCCTCCTTGCTCCTGAACGTTAAGTAAAATGTTTGGACAGTAATCCTCACTTTTAAGCTAATGACTCCGACAGTAATTGTCATTGCATGTTCCTTCTACCAAAACAGGAATTTTACCTCACTCTGTTCTGATGCAATGATAAATATACTATCGCTCCTTCAGTGACCTCTTTTGCTTCTCCTCCCTCTGGGAATTTGCCTGTTTAGTACTTCCTCCCTCCCTTATCTTCTCTCTTAGAATCAATACCAAGTATTTGTTCCAAGGCTGGGCAATTGGGCTTAAGTGACTTGCCCAGGGTCCCCTAGCTAAGAAATCTCTGAGACTCAGAACTTCCCATCTCTAGGCCTGGCCCTCTATCCACTGAGCTACCTAGTTGCCCCTTCCTCAGGTCTTTCTTGTGTTGGTAATTATAAATCATTCATTTTTGCATGTCATCGATTATTCATTTATTTCTAAAATAAATCTTCTTAAATTTCCAGTTACTTTTCAGGTGAAAATGCAGATTCTTTTTCTGAAGTTGCAGTGTCCCAAATTTAGAGACTGTGGCCAACATTTATCACACCAGTACAAAACTCCAAGCTAAATAGGTTTATTGAGAGGATGCCAGTCTCACAATAAAGCTGGACCTTGGTCAAGATCAAAAATAGGGACCCCATGCCATAAGAGGTAGCATTTTTTATGTCAAGAAATCTGATGACACAGTGACAGAAAATACAATCACAATTAAAATAGAATGGATGCAACATCTTTTCTTGGGCAGTTCTTAATTCATGATGGAAGTGCTAATTAAGCTAGAAAGTGTAAAAAAAAATCACTATGGGTGGTAACTTATATCTATTATTATAGCTGACCTTTCCGGGGCCTCTGAAATAAGGGGTTGGGGGCTAGTTGCTTTTCTGCTGACAATTATTATAAAATACTAAGAGTTAGCAGTTGGGTTCCTGTCTGACTATTATACAAAAAAGAGGGGTGTGGTGGGCTAAGTAGAGACTCTTGGCTTATGGGCTTAAGGTCAAAATGCCTGGAAACAAGATTTGATACCACCCTAAACTGTATTTTTCTTAGCTAATGTTTCTAATTCATACAAAGCAAACTATATTATTGGACTATTAACTAAAGACTGATGATTATGCTATTAAAATAATCAAAAAGCCAATACTATTATAATCATAAAAGGGGTAGTGGGTTTCACACTCAAGACCATGTTGGAAGCTCAACCAAACTGCCTCTTTCCTTTGTAGCCTTACTCTTTACCAATATAAAATTGAAAGGACATGTCAATTTAGCTTTTTTAAAAATAGGTGTTTACTTTTCTTGTTGTTGGAGTGTGATAGAGAGCTCTCTGCATATTACCTCTCATTCTTTGGGTGGGATGTCATCATGCTCCCCCTTACGTGATTGGAGAATGAAGAAGAGTAGGGAAACATGAGACTGGAGAGTTGCAGTTCTTAATGGGCATGAACCATTAAACGAATTTTGGAAGCTAGTAGGAGTTTGCCATTTTTTCCTAGTAATAAAAAATGAGTGTTCCTAAGTAAGGTTGAAAAGGATAGTAATAGCACTGTGTAACATTCATAACAGTTTAAAAATGTCTTTATTTCAATAATCAAGCTTCTATAGAGCAACAAGTGTATGCTCTCATGTCAGTTTATACACCTAAAGTAGTTACAAAATGTGAAACATGTAATTGAAAAGATTGCAGTATTTTCTATCATCACTGCCACTTGAAACCAAAGCTCAGATAATAAATAACATGATAAAATCTGGTTAGCTTAGGTGTTTTGTTTTAGGGAATGCAGAATGTATCCTTTTCCTTTAACTTCAAGATCATCAAGATAGAACTTTTTTTTAGCCTGGCTGGCAACTTTAAAAAAAGTCTTTGCATCCCACTTTTATTGTGCTTTTTCAGCAGGAAACCTTGCTGGATCTCTTTTGCTTTAATTCTTGATTAATTTTCTCCCTTTCCTCTCTACCCTTCTTCTCTCACCAGGAGCTTTTGTGAAATTTGGGACTTTTTGAACCCAAATAGTACCAAAGGAGTGCAATAACTTCCTTTCCCTCTCCCCCTTTTCCTTTTCTCTCTTAAAGTGTCAGTACAGATCTGTGTAGGGAACTCCCAGTGATAAGATTTCTTCTAACAGTGCAGACCCACAGCTCTGTCATTTTCTGTTTTACAGAGCTGCTTGAGGTACTGAGGAGTTATGAAATGATTGGTCCAGGGTTACATGGCCAGCTTGTATCAGAAGGGATTTAAAATCTTGATTGTGTCCTGACCCAGCCCTTTCTCTACTAACATCCTGTTGCCTATGAATGATTTTCTTAAATTCATCTAAGTGGGAAAATTGGGGGCTTTCATCTCCATTTTACAATACTTCCTCTTATAATTATATCCCTTTACCATTCTTCTCTCCATGTGCAAAGAAAATTTGTTCCTAAATTATTGCTACTGATTTCTAGAAACAGGAGAGATGCTGTAAAGTTTGGTTATGAGACTTTTCTGAATCCCCTATGGAGAATGAGTACTTCTTAGGTTTAGGTCTGTGTGCCACAGATCAGGTGAATGCATGTATTGGGCAACTCATTACATGAACACTTGGAAGATGTGGGTTACCCATCTGTTGTAGAAAATAATGTATCAGAGGCAGCTAGGTGGACATTTCTTAGCTGTGTGGCCCTGGACAAGTCGCCTAACCCCAATTGCCTAGCTCTTACTGCTCTTTTACCTTGAACCTGATACTTAGTATTGATTCTAGGACAGAATGTAAAGGTTAAAAAAAAAGTAAATAAGATAATGTATCTTATTTCTGGAAGATTTTTCTGTGATTACCTTCCTTACATGCTATATATAACAGTCAGCACGATAAAAGAATTTCTCACAGGGAATGCAAGTATGTGAATAAAACTGCATTCTAAACATTTTATTAATTCATTCAACAAGTATTTACTGACTGCTGATTGTGTATAGCATTGAAACATGTTGTGGAGACATTTTTGTATATTTTACAAACCTATCAGAATTTAGTTCATTTTATTAATTTATGTATGTTTTGCCACTTAGACAAAATTAGATAATCTTTGTGTTCATTGAAATGTAAATGATATTAATGTTTGGGGGAAATCATAAGCACAACTTACTGTTGTGCCCATTTAGTTCATTTGACTAGAGCAGTGATGGCAACACTTTTAGAGTGCCCAAACTGTAACCCCCCTTTTTTTTGCTCCCACTATTTACAAGTCTTTATTCCCAATTCTATAAGGAATGCAGAGATGAATAGGATAGAATTTTTGCCTTCAAAGAGTTTATAGTTTAATACAATCACGGCAAACCTTTTAGAGATGGAGTACCAGGTCTTGCCCCCACCACACACAGCCCCAGACCAAGTGCTGTGCCTGCCCTACCAGAGATCAAGTGTCTTGCTACCTCACACATACACCCTACCTCCCTGTCCCTCCAGACAGGGAAGAGAAGAATGTGATATGGAAATCACTTTAAAAGACTGATATATATTAATTTAAGGTCGCCAAGGAATTCAACTATGTAATTCCTAAATGAAAACTCAAGTCAGCAGTCAACCTTTTATGGAGTTTTTAATTACAAACAGGAGGAAGAAAGATATGAGAGAGAGACAGAGAGAGAGAGGGGAGAGAAGGGAATAGGGCTTAAATACCCCCTCTGCTTAGGCTGGGTCAAAGGCCCAAGCCCTTAGATAGCTGAGACAAAGAAAAGAGATCAGTCCCTATCACTCACGTGACCAAAAGAGATCAGTCCCTATCACTCACGTGACCAAAATGGAGACACAGTCTCAGGGGCCTCCACCTCCAGCCTCCTTCAGAGCAAGCCCTCCTCTCAGATCCCTCCAGGAGCTCTCCCTCCAGGACCTCTCTCCTCTCAGACTCCTTCAGAGCAAAACCTCTCAGAGCAAAACCTCCTAGAGCAAAACCTCCTCCTGTCCTCAGACCCCGCTATCTTTAAGCAAACCATCTAAGTCCCCTCCCCTCAGTTCTCACATCTACCAATCACTGTCGATGTCTCCCCTGTGCCAATGGTGGCTCTAGCTTGACCCAGGACCGCCCAGAGGTCTGTTTCCTTTGCACATGTCTGTTGAAGGTCATATTCTCAAATAATTAAATCTTGATCTTTGCTGCAACCCTTCCTAAATCCTGTTACTCTGAGTAGGGTGGAGATTGTAAGTTCCAAGACCTGGTTCTGTCATTCCAAGTATCTCTATTGTATCAATTCTAAAATCAATCATGACTCAAAGAACTTTCTGTTCTATGCTTAAGCATAGGTCAAAGCCCTTTCCATTGTTTAGCAAAAGGTTTCTGTCCTAAAGTAGTCTTAAGTAGGGAGGAGAAGGATCCTCCCATGCCAAGGAGTTTCACATTCCAATAGAGTTCTTACTATCAGTAGGAAATTTTTCAAGTATGAAATTTCCCAATGGGGAAATTTCCAACATTCATAAGTCTAAGAAATTTTAAGGTTTACAAGAAGCACTTCCATTGGACTCCTGGGGCAGGTGATGAGAAGCTCATGTGGAAAGGGGGAGGAGAGTGGCCTGAGTGCTCTGCTCCCCTCCAGCTATATGCCATATTGTGAGCTATGCTTCCCTCAAACCTAGCTCCTCTCCAACCCCACCACAGGAATCACCTTCACCATAGACTCAACAGGCTGTCATCTGCATTGCTTCTTCACACAGCATGTGATCCCTCCCCATCCCAACTACCTTACCCCAGACAGGAGAGGGGGGGAAGCACTCCCATTGAGCTGTTGGGCAAGGGGGGGGGGTTGGTGAAGTGAGGAATGTCCTCAGGCACGTGGATAGGGGGAGGAAAACAGCTCCATTCCGAATCCCTTTGGCTTTCTAGTAATGGACTTTGGTGGGTGGCTGCATGTGTGCCCACAGAGAAGGCTCTGTGTGCCCTTTTTGGTACATGTGCCATAGAATATCATGTGAGCCCCCTGCCTTACCCTAGACAGAGGAGGGAGGAAGCACTCCCATTGGGCTGGTGGGCAGAAGGGTAAATGATGGGAGAAATGTCCTCAGATCCATGTGGAGAGGAGGAAGGGAGTATCCCCCTCTGGCATGCATGCCATAGGTTCACCTACACGGGACTAGAGCATTCTGTAGGTGAGGCAATGGAAATGAATGAATCGATTCTGTTCCTTAACTTGAACTAGTTTCATGCCTATACTGCATCTCCCCCATCCTAAAAATTCTTGTTATGTGGGGGTCAGGTAAGGTAAGAGAGGAATTCAATTTAGCAAACATTTCTTAAACTCCTTCTGTTTACAGACCTAGTTCTTATATAATTTGATGGGGCAGAGGGTTGGAAGTCTGTTCTGTGGGCATGATGAGAAGCAGAGTAAGGTAAGAGCTAAGGAGGAGTGCTGACAAAGTGCTTTGTGAAATGTTAGGAAGGACTGATAAGTTGTAGGCTAAGAGCCTCAGAAAAGGCCTCCCAGAGGAAGGTCATGGCCTTGCCTTGAAGGAAGAGAAAGATTTTTGAATAAGTGAAGAGGAGGTTGTTGTTTTTCCATTATGTCCAACCCTTCATGACCCCATTTTGGGTTTTCTTGGCAAAGATATAGGAGTAATTTGCCATTTCCTTCTCTACCTCATTTTATGGAAGAGGAAACTGAGGCAAACAGGGTGAAATGACTTGAACAGGGTCACACAGCTAATAGGTGTCTAAAGCTAGATTGAACTCATGACAATGAATTTTCCTGATTCCAGGTCCAGCACTCTATGTACTGTACCACCTAACTGTCCATTTTCAAGCATGGGAGATGACTGGAGCAAATGCAGAGATAAGAGAATGCTAGACAGGAAATAGGAACAACACATTGTCCACATTGACCAGAATAAAACATATTTGAACCCACATAGGGGAATAAAGCTAAATAAGCAATTAGGAGCCGCATTGTATAAGATCCAGATGGTTAGACTAATGAGCTTATGTTTTATCCAATACATTTATTTTATTTTCTTTTATTTTTTGAGCAGGGGAGTGATCTGGTTAGACCTGAGCACTGGGAAGACTGCTTTAGATGGAGTGGAGAGGAGAAAGCCTGGAAGTAGGGAGAACTTAGTAAGCATTTATTATATACTGAGCCTAGTTGGGGGAGTACAAAGAGAGACAAAAGACAATTTTTGCCCACGAGGAGCTCACTATCTAATGCTGGGATTCAGTTAAAATAATTCAAGTAAAAGGTAATAAAGTGCTGAGTGGAGATTTTGACAAGATGAGGGAGAGGGACGGTATGAATAGTCTGGATATTATGGAATTTATAAAGCTTGTGAAACTTTTCTCCTGGAGACGGGAAGTATGTGGGAGACAAACGTGTGCTTAGGAGTCACGGTTTGGCAAAATGCTTGTACGATTAATCAAAGTGGGAGTGTTGGGAGGAAGGGTCGGTTTAAATGGAAATATTAGTTCATTTTTGGACATACTGAATTGGAAATGCAAGTGGGATAGCTAAGTGGAGATGTAGAATTTAGAAAGAGTGATCCGGACTCGGAGAGAAGCAGCTTGGCCATGGGCAGAGATGTGGGTCTCATCCACATTTGAGGGTTCTGGAGAGGAAAATGAATTAGTAGAAGAGAAAGGGAAGCTACTATCACTGAAGTAGGTGAGAAACCAGAGGAGAAAAGTGTCACCACAAAATACAAGGCAGAAGGGAATCAAGGTTTTAGCTGGTCAACAAGGTCATGGGTAGTAGAGAGGATCAAGGGGAATAAGGACAGATAGAAACTTGTTGGATTTATATTTTGGCTGGTGTCCTTGGAGAAAACATTTTCAGCACTGTGCTGGGACTGCAAGAGATTGAAAAAAAATGAATGGGCCATTAGGAATTGTACCTCATTTGATTGATGCATCCAGGTGGATAATGGGTAAGAGAGCTGGACTTTTGAGTCAGGAAGACTTGAATTCAGAATCCTGTCCCCGGGCTCGTACTGACCACATGACTCCAGGCCAATCGTTTATTGTTCTCTCTCGCCTGCCTTATGTGTACAATGGGGTTAATAGTAATGCCTATTTGACAAGGATCAAATGGAATAACAGAAAAATCCTAAAGAGCTATATAAATGGTAGTTATCCTTCTTATTACATCCTGGCTATTCTTTTTCTGAAATGAAAGAGGAAATAAGGACATGGCAAAGATAAACCAGAAAGGTTTCTTTGGGAGAGTTCTGAATGAGTTTCTAGGCAAAGCTGAAAGAGCCATTGGAGGGAGACCGAGAACATGAAAGGGAATGGGTGGGAAAGACAAATCCTGCATGGGGTAGAGCTGGGGTATGCCAAGGGGAGAAGGGCTGTTGAGAGCAGAGGAAAGGAGAAGATTGATGAAGTTATACAGATGCCTTTCCATTTGGAGGAGAGGAGACAGAAAACTCATTTTGTATGGCCTCTGACTTAGTTACCTTAATGTTAACTCTGTTAAGAGATGATGTTAGAGAGAGGGCATTGATAGGATAGGATCATGCAAGGTCATGGGGGCAAGAGACTGAATAGAAGAGTTTGCATTGCTGATGTCTTACTAGAAGTTTAAGAGTGATGGGAAAAAGGTGAGAGAGTGGTACAATGATGGCTATTGAGGGGAAAGGGAGCACCACAACCAGATGTTGGGAAAAGGGCAGGGAACAGATTCAGGAGGGGTGAGCTAGGGGAGATGGAAGGACAGGAGAGTGGACCGGTAGAAACTTTAAATGGACACAGACATGATGTCTACGTCTAAACTCTAGTATAAATCTGTCACAAGATTTAAAAAAATGGAAAACTCATGTCACACTAAGAATGATGACACATGTGCTAGGAAGTGAATTGTCTAAAAATATATCTATTCAGATTGGGTAAGTTATCCGTCTGATTTTGCACATTTGAATTTTTAAAGGATGTCATGACCCAAAGCCAAGTGAGATGAATAGATTACTGTGATGGATGGATCCACGATGTCTTTGTAGTTATTTTCTTCCATGATAAAAATGGCAATCTTTCCATGCCTTCTCCTCCTAGATAATGCCTGTCCATTTCTCCCATGGTTCCTCTATAGAATTTCTACCCAACGTGACGGAAGCCTTCCTCTAGGTTTCTTGTCACATTTCGTTGAGACCGATGATACCTGGGCTATTGTCCATTGCTCTTAATAGACTGACTTCTCTTCTTCTTTGCTTATAATGACATGCCCTACTGCACTCCTTTCACATAGATAATTAAAACCATGAAACAAAGTTAGAAGTAGCAATCATCAAACATTGGTTAAACCCTTGACTCTGTACTAATAAATAACTGTGCTGGAGATACAAAGACACAAATTAAAGAATTTTTGGCTCTGAAGAATATATATTTTATTTGAAGAAACATGTTCTGCATACGACTAAACATAAATATATGTAAAGTAGAACTGGAGGGGTCTGGGATCAAGTCAGCATTGGCCTCCTGTAGAAAGTGACAGCTTGGCAGGGAGTCAGAGATTCTGGGATACAGATGGAGAGAAGAAAAGAGTGCGTTCCAGTCATGAGGACCAGTCTCTGCAGAGGCAGAAAGATGGGAGATGGAATGATTCGTACAAGGAACACCAAGCAGACTGCATGAAGCTGAATACTATAGAATAAGTTTGGAAATGTATGTTGGAGCCTGATAATGAATTTTGGGTGTTCTTTGAGTTGGGAACCGACACTATCCAACGTGTGCTTCAGGAATGTAATTTTTGCAACTGTCAGGGAGGATGGTTTGAGAGTGAAGACAAATCTAGTTGTGCAAGTACAGACAGAGGTGGTGAGGCTCTGAATTAGAGCGTGGCGATGTGAGTAGAGGAGGTGTTGAGGGAGAATGGAAAAGACATAAGCAATCAGCTATGGGATGCGGTTCAAAAGCAATGAAACTGATTTTCATGGATGGAGCTATGCTGTCAGTCTTATTACTCTAGGCACACCTCTTGCTTGACTCTGGAATTTTGCTAATTTAGCTAAAGTTTGCTAAATATCCATTTACCAACAATTGCTAATATCACTATAATAATACAATTAATTTAAAAAATATCAAGTTGCAATAAAGTGAAGAAAACAATTTCAAATTTCTCATACGAGAAATCTTGAGAATTTCACAAAATTAGGCAGGAATGTTGACACAAAAGATGTTTCTGTCATTTCTCTGGCAGCTTGATTCCTACACTGCAGGTAGTAAGTCACACTGTTTGTGCCTCAGTTTTCACTGCTTCTATGCCTGCCTTTCTATCTTTGACTCTTTTCTGCTCTCTCCCTTCTAATCTCCACTCAGTTGCCAAGAAGTGAACAAATGAAAAACATTTATTAAGTACTGGCTGGGTGCCAGACATTGTGTTAAATGATGGGGATAAAAAGACAGAAGGAATAGAGCTCCTTGCCCTCAAGAAGTTTACATTCTAGAGAGAGAGAGAGCCAATATATAATGGGGAACAGTGGCTAGGGAAAGGAGTTAGGGTTGGGAAATCACACCTAGATGAAAGCTGCCATTACCAGATTGGTCTCTTGGATCACTTTGTCTTGACCATTGTAATAACCTTTTCTTCCTTTTTTTTTTTAATAAACTTTTTTTTTTCCTGTCCTATAACAACGCTTAAGACTGACGTGCAAGCAAGGACTAGGCAAATGTGATTAAGTGACTTACCCAGGGTCACACAGCTGGAAGTGTCTGAGACCAGATTTCCAGATTTGAATTCAGGTCCTCCTAACTCATGATGCTCTATCTACTGTGTTACCTACTTGTCTCCATTATAACTTTCTAATATACGTTTTCCTGGCCCCAGTTTTTTCCTCTCTTTAGTTTATTGTTCACTCAGGCAAATAATCTTCTAATGCCATTGCTTTGCCCAGAATTCTTCAGTGAATCCCCAGTAACAATAGGATAAAATACAAATTACTTAGTCTGGCTTTTAAGGTCCTGCAAAATCTAGTGCCAGCTCATTTATGTTGCTAGACATTTTTGCTTTTACTTCCTTTTATTCATCCTGCTGTTCCAGCCAAATTGAGTTACCTGCTGTCCCCTAATCTTGTTTAGTTCTGCGCCTTTGCTGTTTCCTCTGGTCATATTGGCAGGCCAGCCTCCATGCCTAGAATGCATGCCTTACGCATTTCATCCGTTCATAACATTATAAAATATTAGATCTGTTGAGTATGCTAAACTCTCCATGACTCTTTCTTTGATCCCTGGAACAGAAAATGATCTCTTCTTTCTTTTAGCACCTTGTCTAATTCTGTGCTTTCAAATCAATTCAATAAACCTCTAATGTATTCAGAGACTGCACCAGGCCTTAGGAATATGAGGATAAATGAAGCAGTCGCTATCTTGAAAAATTATATGGATTGGGGGAGAGTCATAGGAATCTAATGTATGCGTATATAGACTTGCGTATATACATATATATTTCATATATATCATGCACATAATATGTTAAATGTTATATATATGTGCAAGTATTATATATGTGGGTAAATACAAAGTAATTTGTTAAAGGGAAAAGGTTGGCAACCTGGTGGAACCAAGGGGGCATCTACAAAGGAGAAGTTGACCTTTGAGATGAAACTTGAAAGAAAATAAACATCCTAAGAAGCAGAAGTGAGGAGAGCCATACTTTGGGTTGGAGAGGATTGGAAGGAGTCATACAAATACCTGGAGGAAGGAGATGGCATGTAGAGTGTGGGGCATAGCTAGTAGGCCAATTTGACTGGAATGGCTGAGGAGTTTGCATTTTATCTTGGGGAGAGACATGGGGAGAGACAAGATTTTTAAGGAAAATAAGTGAAATGGTCAGAACCCAAGATAATTTTGGCATCTGTGTGGAGGATGGATTTTATCAGAAAGAGACTGGGAGAAGAATAATTAATTAATTGGAATTGCTTAGGAGGCTGTTAGAATTAGGAGGGAGGAAATCTTGAGCACATCTTGTAGCTGTGGGAATAGATACAAGAAGATAGATGCTAAAGGGGTTGTGGAAATAGAATCAGTCACTGAGTTATTAAGCCACTACTATGTGCCAGCCACTGTGCTAAGCTCTAGGGATACAAAAAGCCACAGCAGATGGTCTCTGCCTTCAGGTTGTAGTCTAACAGGGGAGAAAACATACAAACCAATATATACAAAGCAAGCCACGTACAAGATGATTGTAACAGGAAATAATGAACAGAAGGAAGACATCAGAACTGAGGGGTTGGAGAAGGCTTTCTGTAGAAGGTGGGACTTAAGGGAAGTTAGCAGTGATTGAGGAGGAGGGAAGAGTACCTGGAACCAAGAAATGTTTGCAGTTGACTTCTCTTACCTGTAAGATGTCATTGAGTGAAGATTTACATGAATTTCTTGAAAGCACAGAGTAGGTTGTTTCTGACATTTGTATCCTCAGCGTCAGACACATAGTTACTCATTAAGTATTTGTTGAATTGGATTAATATGTACATGAGTAGAATAGTCTGACCACAGTTAAAATATATTTCCCAAATGCTTATGTTGAGGTCTATCCATGCCCAGCAGACTTGCTCATTTGGGGCAGGAGGCCTGAGAAACAAGGATTCCAGGTACTAAATTAATAACTTTTTCACCGGACTATCTGTAGCACTGGCTTGTTCTACGTGGCCTTCAAAGACCCCACTATGAGGTAGATCATAAAGGTGAGGTATTATCTCCAAAAGGCAACTTTTCTTATCTCTAAAATGGGGCACATCATTCATTGACACTGTAACAGATTAGTGTGTCCTTTTAAATACTGGTTACTTTGGAAAGCCAGGCGTTGGTTACCTACCAGACTAGTAAAATTTAATCTGGGTATAATTAATGTGGGGTCATAGAGTAGAGTTTGGAAGGGAGCTCAGAGGCCATTTAGTCTAACTCCTTAAGTAATTTAATTATGAAAATGATGATGATAATAATAATAAAATATCAGGAGCCTGAAGTTATCAGTGCTGAGATGAAGTATAGCTTTACTCAAAGGAAAATGGCTATACCTCTAGGGGTATTTGCCCTTCTTATTTCTCTTTCTGATTAATCTTTTCAAATATGTAGAGGAAAATTGACAAATGTCATTTCTATTTCCCAATAACTCACAAGTAAGGTCAGCCTTATATGTAATGGTAAATATTTGCCTTTTACTTGCCCTTACTAGCTTTTAAATTTCTTTGAAAAAAATCTTATATGTATCTTCTTGAATGGGTTCATTTCTGACATTTTCTAAAGACATTTGATAGATATGACACTAATTGTAGTGATTAATATCCACCTACCTGTTATTAAAATCATCTTAGAAAATTTAGTATTTCAATGGATCTGTGGTATCTATCATTGATTTGCATATTCTTTTCACTAGGAGACTAAGATTCATTGTTCTGGAGGCGACTTTTTATGTTGTTTTTTTATATGTGGGTACCAGTATAGCATTAGATTGTCTACCCCGTCACTCAGTGAGCACTTAACTGTATACTAAGTATCGGGTACTCTGCTAAGCATAGACCCATGTTGGTGAACCTATGGTACGAGTGCCAGAGGGGGCTGCTCCCTTCCCCTCCATGTACCTGAGGACATTTCTTATATGACCTGCCCTTCTTCCTAGTAGCCAGTGGGATTTTCCTCCTTTTCTTGTCTGGGGTAAGGGGAGGGGATCACCTGTGGCATGAGGTTGGCAGTTTGCATACTATAGGCTATCCATTTATTCTGGTATAGTGAAGATGATTAGCCTTGGGGTCAGGAGAGACCTGGATTCAAATTCAGCTTATGATCCTTCTGAGGTGTGTGGGTAAATCACTTAACCTCTCTAAGTTTTATTATCTTAATCAGTATAACGGGAGTAATAATACCTTGAGTTCCTACTTCACTGGGCTCTTGTGAGACTCAAATAAGATAAGGTATTTATTGAACCTTAAAGTGCTCTAGGAATTGTCTGTTAATTGTCACTGTCATCTGGTTATTAACTAGAGTGGACATATACATTGCTGCTTAAAGCTGATAAAGCATTTTTGGAAGGATAGTCCTGTACTAGGAGGAGACATGGATGAGCCCATATTAATGTGCTCATGAATGCCATGGGATGTTGGAATTTTGGAATATAGAAATAATATTGATTTATGACTAACCATCTTATTTCCCAAACATATATCTCCTCAATGACATCTTAGATGTTTATATTACTTGAGTCCAATTCAAGAAATGCTCAGTGGGCACCTGTTGTATGCCAGGCATTGCTCGGTGCTGAGATATAAATAAGTGACAATAATTTTTGCTCTCAAGGAGTTTTCCTTCCACTGGGAGAATATAGAGATAAGTGAATAATAATACTTTATGCAAAGTACATATAAAGTATTTTTTTCCTTGGTGGAGGGCCTGCTAACTAGGAGAATAAGCAGAGGCTTCATGGAGGTGACCCTTTAAGGAGGTTACAGTGAATTGAGTCCAAATTGAACGAGGGCAACGACAGTGATGCGGGACGTAGTGTTCTATAGAACTAGTAGTCCAGTTTGGCTGGAATGCAGCAAGCTCAAGGAAGAGGAACATGAAATGTAGTGACACTTCCTGTGCTTGCCATTTGTTTTTCATTATCTTGAGTGATCCATAACTTTGATCACCATCACATAGTTATAGAACACGAAGAGATAGAGATTGATTGTTTCAGGGAACAATATAGGATGATTACAAAGTTTTCCCAAAGGCAGGTCAGTCCACTCTCTTCCAGTTCTCAGCTCATTGTTCATTGGCATTATTTGCTTTAGATAAATGGACTAATGAAATAACTCAGATGACACTCATCTGGGCATTGGGATGGTGGCATTTTTTGTTCACTTGGTTTTTCTGACTTGTTGGGTCAAATTCTCGTAGCTGAGGATTATATTCAGGAATTTTCATCACATTCAGGGGCTTGTTACAGGCAGTACAGAGTCAGCTGCAAAGCAGAGCACTTGGTGGGCTTTAATGTTTAAGTGTAGGAATATGTCTGTGCAGCAGAGGTGTGCTTGTCCATCCCAGTTATGATAAGAGTCCAACTTCAGAGAATGTTCGTTTTTTAAATCAAAGAAAGGAGTTCTGTGGTCAACTTGACCAGTAGAGCCGATCTAAACAACTTTGTAGAAAATCATTTTAGTTCTCTGGACTTCCATTTCCACATTAGTAAAGTGAGAATGAGTAATGATACCGAGCTTTAAAAATTCTGTCATTTTGTATCCTCCCACTATCTCTTGCATTCCATCCCCTTTTTCCTTCTTTAACCTTTTCCTCCCCTGTAGCTCAGGAGGGAGAAATTGAAAAGAGGAAGGTAGTCAGAGCAAAGGAAGTGAGGAAATGGGTAAATAGGGAGGAAACATAACAGAGGGGGAGAGAAAGGAGGTGGTTCATAAAGGTTATTGAATTATAGTTGGTGCTTTGCCATATTCTTCTAGCAAATGAAGGTTATGAAAATAAGACCATTTGGAAAATCCACCTTACTTCCCCCATTTTCTCTTTTCTTTTAAAAAATGGCAATGATTTATTTCAATTAGGAGGTTGGGAGGGTCCCAAAGACAAACTAGCCATTAAGTCTACATTTGACCTTGCTGATTATTTACCATTCCCACCTCCTTTCCATTTGATTCCCTATTGCTCTAGGTTCAAGGCCTCTAATTATAAAGGTTACTTCATCTAGAACCATCCTTAAACCATCCCCAATAGTTGAAAATCAATCTTATTTTAAAAGACTTCCCTTTCCTGAGACCAAGATTCTACAGCCTATCTTTTATTTTCTAGAGTATACTAAATATCCAGCTATTTCAACCTAAAAATTTTTTTTGCCCTTATCAGCTAAATCTCTTGTTCTGTATTTTGGCCATTTAGTTTCCTCTGTACTTAGAAAGACATAGCATAATTGGCTGCTGTTCTCTTTTGAATCCTTGCCAATCAGTATTAAATTGTTCCTCAGCTTTCTTTTTTCTAGGCTACATTCTCCTACTTCCTTTAATTTTTCCTTTCCATTCCCTTTAATCAACCCCATGGCTCAAAACTGAACTTTCCCTAAATTCTCCACAGCAATAAGATCTTCAACGTGGCATATTTGACTATTTTTAGGCAAAGAAAGCTTCAGTTTGAAGAAAAAGGATATGTTGGGTAACTTCACCTTGGTTGAGATGGGTAAATTGTAACTCAGGTTTATTTTGACATCAAAAGAAAGGTGGGAGTGAGTGATGTAGTGGAAAAAACATTAGACTTGCAGTTAGAACACATAGGTTTGAATTTTTTCTCTGTCATGTATACTGTATTCTTGTTTTTAATTTTAAATTTTCATTAACTTAAAAAAATTAACAAGGATTAATTTTCTGTCTCCACACATCAGAAAAAGAAGAAAACAAAGCCTTTTAAACAAATATCCATAGGCAAGCAAAACATATGCCCACAGTTGTCTAAAACAACGTGTTTCATTTTATCACTTTTGTTGCATTAGTCATCCTTGGACCTCTTGACACTGTGCAGATCAAAAAGTTCTTCAATACTCTAAAATTTGTTCAATTTACAATATTGTTATGACATCAATTGCTCTCCTGGTCTTCCTTTATTCTGCATTATTTTATACAAGTCTTCCCTAGTTTTTCTGTAACTAACCTTCTATCATCTATTACAGCACAATATTCCTATATAATAATATTCATATACTATAATTTGTTCAGCCATCCCTCAGGTGATGGGCATGGCCTTAGTGTCTAGTTCTTTGCCACTACAGAAGACCTTCTCTCTCTCTCTCTCCCCCTCTCTCCCCCTCTCCCCTCTCCCCTCTCTCCTCTCTCCTCTCAGTTCTTTCCTCTCTCCTCTCTCTCCTCTCTCCTCTTTCTCCCTCCCTCCCTCTCTCTCTCTCTCTCTCTCTCTCTCTCTCCTCTCTCTCTCTCTCTCTCTCCCCTCTCTCCTCTCTCCTCTCAGTTCTCTCCTCTCTCTCTTCTCTCTCTCTCTCCTCTCTCTCTCTCTCTCTCTCTCTCTCTCCTCTCTCTCTCTCTCTCTCTCTCTCTCTCCCTCCCTCCCTCCCTCCTCTCTCTCTCTCTCTCTCTCTCTCTCTCTCTCTCTCTCTGTCTCTGTCTCTGTCTGTCTGTCTGTCTGTCTGTCTGTCTGTCTGTCTGTCTGTCTCTCTCTCTCTCTCTCTCTCTCTCTCTCCCCTCTCTCCTCTCTCCTCTCAGTTCTCTTTCTCTCTCCTCTCTCTCTCTTTCTCTTTCTCTCTCCTCTCTCTCCTTCCCTCCCTCTCTCTCTCTCTCTCCTCTCTCTCTCTCTCTCTATATATATATATGAAGAATATGTATATGTATTTCTCTCTATAAAAACTTACATATATGTATAAATTAAAAAAACATATAAGACTTTTTTTATTCTTTGATGATTCTCTTTAACCGTTAGATTTTGTAGTGGTATTACTGGGTCAGAAGGTAACTTTCTGGGCATATTCCAAATTGCTTTCCAGAATGGTTGTATCAATAAACAGTTTTAGCCTGAGTGCATCAATGTGCCTGTTTTCTGGACATCCTGCCAACATTTTTCATTTCCCTTTTTAAGTAAAATTTTCCAGTGTGTAGTTGTGAGATGGAACCTCAGAATGGTGGTAATTTGTATTTATATTTGCCTCAGTTTCCTCATCTATAAAATAAACTGGAGAAGGGGATGGCAAACTGCTTCCATATCTTTGCCAAGAAAACTCCAAATGGGGTTATGAAGACTCAGATGTGATTGAAGATGGCTGAACAACAACACATTATTAGTGATTGGGAGCATTTTTTTCCATAGGGTCATAGATGGCTTAAATTGCTTTCCTTGAGACTAGCTCATTTATATCCTGTGGCCATTTGAAAACCCAAGGACCTTCGTTTCATTGTAAAATCAGGAGGGTGGATCTATAAGATCCCTTCCTACTGCTGTCTTTTAGAGGGAAATCTGATATGTAGTCACAGGTATTTAGGGAGCATTTGCTTTCTCCAGAAGAGTGCTCTTTAGAACTCAGCATAACTTTGTGAAGTCTTTAGCTGTGGGCATTCTTTCCACTTTTTCAATGCAGAGACTGTCTCAAGGACTGTCGGTGCTCGTCCCCTTTATAGATGAAGAAAGTAAACCAGAATAATAAAGTTACTTAGGGGGTCAGGGTCACAGAATTCACACGAGCTGGCCGGACTCACGAGCGCATCCAGCCGAACTCCCACATTTTGCAGCCGGGCAGACAGAGGCGGCACGGTTCCTTCAGCCCATTCGGTACGGCGTAGAAGGTGTTCCAGGGGAAGAGCAGCTCTGCCGAGGACCTGCTGGACTCACGTCTGGGCTGCGCATCCACCCGCGGCTCCAGAATCCTGCAGCCCGCCCAGCAGTCAAACCCCAGCCCAGCCATCGCAGTGGCTGACGGCGGCAGGCCTCCACCCCAACATGGCTTACCTGGATGTCTGACAGATGAGAGCAGTTGATTCTAACAGGAGGCGCTGGAAGCAGGGTCTGGGGGGCTCTTAGAACTGGTTGGGCGCTGCGGGGGTCAAGGGCGCCCCGTCCTTCTGGGGCGTCGGTGCATGTGCTCCTGGGAATCCCTCCCGGAGGCCCTTCCTCCTCTCCCTGGGAGCAGGCGCGGTATCCGGTGACCGGCGGCTGCCCCAAAGCCCTTTAGCTGCCAGGTGGTGCCCCGGGCTTCTTGTGGTTCTTCTGAGCCCTTCTCACCCGCACGGACACGGCCCGTCCGGCCTGCTTCACCAAGATTAAGAGAGAATAAGCAGAGCAGACACAAAGGGGGAGTGGAACAAGGCACTGGGGAGGTCGGGTAGCCCCGGCTTCTGCCCGTTCTCCCATTTATGGCTCAGCAGCCCGTAAGAGGTCCTCATCACCAAGGTCTGAGGAAGCTGAAAGCAGCCACGTGATCCCTGAGCACCCTCCGAAATGGAAGGTCCTTTCTGCTGTGGCCCCAAGCCCTGACGTGGCTTGATTCAGATCCTACTGGCTGTGCCTCCGGGCCTGGGCCTTCACTGGGAAGTTCTCCCTTAGCACAGGCTTCTTCCCTCCACTTCTGAACAGCTGGACCTGCTTGAAAGCTGCCTGCTAGGCCAGTGTCTGACGCCTTGGCCTCAGAGGCACGCAGGGAGGGATCCTCAGGGGCTGCCTGTCTCTGTTTCCCCAAGACCCTTCCTCGCTTTCTAAGTCTCTGAGGCTGTGAGACCTTTTTCAGCTCTTCAGGTTTGTGTCTGGCTCAATTGGGCGTGTTCCAGATGATGTTCGCTGTCAGGTTTCATTTTGCATTAGAGATTCTGATGTGCTTTGTTGCAGCAGGTTTCAAAGGATTTTTTAAACGTTACCTTCTCTTTTAAAAGCAATACTAGTGCTGATTCCAAAGTTAAGGAGCGGAGAGTACTAGGCAATTGAGTTTGAGTGACTTGACCAGGGTTCCATAGCTGGCCTTTGTCTGAGGTCACACTGAACTCAAGACCTCCTGTCTCCAGGCCTGATTTTCCTTTCCATTGAGCCACCTCATTGCCCCTAAAAGGATTTTTAAGTCTTTTTTCCATTTTTAGGTAAGCAGTGATCACATTCATATTTTTATGTATACATTTCATGGAATAATTTTTATTTTATTTTAAAAATATATTTTTTTCATGTTTACATATTTCATTTTCTTTCCCTCCCCTCTTGCCTCCCCTCTTCTGGATCCAATAACACGCCCACTGGGTTATACAAATGTTATGTCTTATACCTATTTCCATATTATTCATTTTTGCAACAGAGCAATCTTTTAAAACCAAACCCCCAATCATCTATCCATATAAAGAAAGGATTAGTCATTTGTTTTTCTTCTGAGTTTCCGCTCCCACAGTTCTTTTTCTCGATGTGGATAGCAGTCTTTCTCATAAGTCCCTTGGGATTGTCTTGTATTGTTGTCATTGTATCATTGCACAGTGTTTCACTTTCTGTGTAGAACGTTCTCTTGGTTCTGCTCCGTTCCTTGAGGTTCTTCCAGTACATAAAGATCTCCTCCAGTTCATCACTCCTTACAGCACAAAAGTATTCCATCACCATCAGATACCACAATGTGTTCAGCCATTTCGAAGGACATCCCCTCATTTTCTAACTCTCTGCCACCACAAAGAGCGCAGCTATGAATATTTTTGTACTAGCATTTTTCATTGTTATCTCATTGGGGTACAAACCCAGCAGTGGTACTGCTGGATCAAAGGGGATGCATCATTGAATAATATTGAAGAGCCTTGTGGCACTATTCAGTGTAACAGGTATAAAGTTTCTCATATGTAGGCCCTGTGCCAGGATGCAGCACAAAGAAGCTGAAGCCCAAAGGCCTTTCCCCTGAGGAGCTTAGGGTCTGTTTAGGGGATTAAATACGGGCTTCCAAATGTCTTAGTACAGTTTTAAGCTACTAAAATTTAAAATTCCATGAAGTTTTTTTTAATTGAGAGAGAGAGAACGACAGAGTGCTAACACATGCATCTTAATCTATGCTATGTATTATTACTTGTGTCCATAGATTTCCTCACCAGATTCCAGGAAAGGAATGTTGCCTCGTTTACATTTTGTATCTTTCTAGGGCTCGGTGTTTAGTAAATGTTCATCGAATGCATCTTATCAGGTAATTTTGATAATGATTCCTCCTCCGATGTTTTCCTGTGTGTTGCCAAAATCAAACCAACACGTATTTTTTCCATGTGCTGGCATCGTCCTTGCATAGGAGTTGGCATTTCCATTTAAGGTGCTCTCACAGATCAAGCAAACCAGCCTTCCTGACAGAGGACACCCTTGGAGGGAGACAGCAGGCTTCAAGTACACTCCTCCCTGACCACTGGCCCCTCAGACCCCAGTGGAGACGGCCCGGGTCCTTGAGTTCAGTCGCCGTGGGAACAGCATTGCTTCTCACTCAGCACCCTCAGCTGCAGGCCCTGTGAAGATGTGACCGGACCTCCTGAAGGCCCCGGAAACGCCCGGGATATTGCCAGCGGTATGTTAGATCAATATCAGAAACGGACACGATTTTTCAGTTGAATGACATTAAAGAAAAGGCAGTAACATCGTCTTTGCCGTGGCAAGAATGAGATTTTCCCCAAGGACCATTTGAGTTCCAGCTGACTTGCCGTTGAAATCTTCCATACAAGTCTTGTCACCCCCATAGTTGTGAGCAAGGACTGTCTAACTTTTCTCTTGGTATTTCCAACACTGATGACAGTTCTTTGCACATAGTAACTGCTTCATTCATTCATTCATTCATTCATTCATTCATTCATTCATGACTGTCTCATAGCTCTGGCCCTAGTGATGGCTTTAAACACATTGTAACTGCAGAGTCAGTGTTGTTCCATTTGATGTTTTCCTTAAGGGGTCATGTATATTCTTTTTATGGCATAAGGGCTGCATATTTAGGAATATGTAGTAATAATTACAGTAATAGCAATAGCATTTATCGATTTGTAGCATTTGAGATTTACTCTGTGCTTTTTTACCTATTAACTTATTTACCTTTGTTAACTCATCTGATCTTTATAATCACCCAAAGAGGTAGAGGATGTTATTTTTCCCTCTGTTTTACAGATCAGGAAACTTAGGCTTTAAAGAGGCTAAACAAATTGTTTAGGTTCATATAACTAGTTAAGTGTCTGAGGCAGGATTTGAGTTCAAATCTCTCAAGTAAAACACTATCCACTCTTCCACCAGTTGCCTCACCTATAGTTGTCTCTGATGCTTAACTATATTTAACATAACAGTACTCCATCTGTATCTTTCATAATTATAATAACAATAATAGCTAACATTTATATAGTGTTTACTGTGTGACAGGCACTGTGCTTAGTACTTTAATAATTATTATCTTATTTGATCTTCACAATAACTTTGTTAGGTGGTTATAGTATTATCTCCATTTTACAGATGATGAAACTGAGGCCAAAGAGGACAAAGTGATTTATCAAGGACACAGCTAGTAAGTTTCTGAAGCTAGAACTGAATGTAGACCTTCCTAACTCTAGGGCCACTGTTAATTATATTACCCACGGCAGGTCATTGGGCACCATTTACCCAACTCGTACCCCTCTTCTGCCTTGAAACCAATACCTAGTATCATTTCTAAGTCAAGGCAAGGGTTTTAATGAAAAAGCAAGCAAGCAAAACTCTAGACCAACTGTACCACCTAGCTGCCACAATGATGTAAAACAATGCAGTAGTAAGATGTCATGATAATCAAATGACATTTCAAGTTGCCCCAAGGAATTGGGTTAATTGATTATTTATACAAATACTTTAACTAGTGTAAGCTTTGAAAATGGCCAGTTATAACTGTTTTTATGCAAACCTTATTTATCCAATTTTTAAGGACAAGTCTTTTGATCATAGGTATTCCTTATGTGGCATGCGTATAAATACATAGAGGTTTATAACCACCTTTCCATCCAGGAAGGAAATGAAGCAACATTAGACTCCATTTTGGAGGAATTTATAGGTGGTCAAGATTCCCAGTTTCTCAGTAAGGAGAGGCAGCCTTGGTCTGTCCTATCCACCTGTCTGTTGCAATATTCTCAAACTCAAGTAGAAACAGAATCACAAAAGAACGTTATCTATGTTGTATTGCATTTTCATTTATTTTGTTAAATATATCCCAATTACATTTTAATCTGGTTGGAAAGCACTCTGAAGGCCTCCCCACAGTGAGTTTCACACCTCTGCTTTAATGAATTTATTTAAAGAAAGACATAACTACACCTGATTATATTATGACTGTCTTGCCACCACTGTCAGCCCATTCTCAGGAGGAGGAAGTCATAACAAACTAGTGAACAAACTGTTCCTTTTGGCTTCCTGTAGCCAAATAGGGATGGAAAGGGCGTTAAAGTAACAGAGAAGGGAATTTTGATTCCTATTTCATTTATTGCTGCTAAAGTACTGTCTGAGGAATACTTGAAATATATTAAATTCTCACCAATCTACAAAAATGATAATCGGAGCAATACAGGCGAGTGCTGGTGAGAGGTGGACAAGGATGGGTTTTAGGTACCCGTACAGAGTACTATTGCCACTAACAATTGAAGTTGCAATAGTCACTATAAATATGTCTTGTTGGCATGTATACGTGCATAGGTAATGTCCCAGCCAGGACTGAGCTCCTTCTTTCTGTGACCTTCCATGCTCTTAGCTTCTGCTCAGTTCTATTTTCTCTTTTCTAACTTTTGTATAAGCATGGTGAAAAGAACACGACCTAGTGCCTTGAGCCTGGGGCAGCTGTGTGTGTGCGTGTGTGTGTGTGTGTGTGTACAGATATTTTTTAATACTTAAGGAAAATTATGATCATTGGTGTGGACTTTCCCCTCCAAGTCAAATCAGTGAATTTGATTATTTCAGACTCCCCAAATATGGTTTGAATGGCGTATCTTGGTTTCTCAGTGTCCTTTACTCTCATTTATGGAGTGCTTAAGAAGTTCCAGAGAACTTTGAGAAGGTATCTATAGTTTTTTTTAAGGCTGGGCTCCTTGTAGAATTGTGAATCTGTGTCTAGACACTGCTGTCATTTGTTTTTAGGATGCTCCTGAAACCAATCCATTGTACCTTTAGAAGCTCACTTCCCTGTTTCCAATCATCCCGACTTTTGTTCTGCCACAGGACTTTGATGACTGGAAGAGAGAGTGAGACTGATGACTTTGTGCAGCATTTCCTTACTTAAATCCCATTCATAAGCAAGTCAAGACATTGTCTTATAATGTCCCTCCCTGGTCTTCTTCAAAAGGAAGGACGAACCACAAGAAGCTCACAAAATCTTCCTGTTAAAGAGGGATTGGGATAGGGAATCCTGGCCAAGACCAAACTCTTCTTTCCATCCTCTACCCCATTATGCGGTTCCTCCTTTGGGGTTTTTCCTGGAAAGCCACATTTGCTCCAACCTCTAGAAAGACGGGAATGATAAATTTTGGTCCTGGATCTATTTTTAGATTTAGAGAAAGCATTCGTAATATACTGGGTCAGCTTGAACTTCCATTGCATATCTGAAAAAAAAATCTGATACACTGATAGAATTTGAAGAGGCAGCTTGTACACACTGAACTGCGAATACTTTGATACCAAGTAGTTTTCAAGTCATTGTCACTTTGAGTTTCAGTTTTTTCATTTGGAAAATGAGGGGATTAGACATAATGGTTGTTCTAA